>NW_027256882.1:282900484-282930484 GCF_029215685.1 Pituophis catenifer annectens | reverse complement strand
TACCATCCTTTGTGTTATATGCAACTCTACATTTTGCAGAGTCACTAAGTCCATTTCCACAGAAAATCACTTGTAGGGGAACCTGATTTTGATTGGTCCAAATCAATTCACTGCAGGATGGAAGCATCTTCATTGAAGGAAAATCTTTCATGCTGTATTAATCTAATACTGCTCCAGTGTGAATTGAATGATAAGAGGTTTTTTTTCAACTCCCAAGATAAGAAACAATGCTGGGAACTAATCAAGGAAACAAGAAACCTGGAACTAGGGAGAAATTTAAGTCAGTGGAACAATTGCCTCCAGAAATCGTGAATGCTCCAACACTGGACATTTTAAAGAAGAGATTGGACAAGCTCTTTGTCTGAAATGGTATAGGGTTTCTTGCCTGAGTAGGGGGCTGAACTAGAAGACCTCCGAGGTCCCTTCCAACTCTTTTGTTCTGTTATTCTGTTATTGCCACCACACCTAGCCAACAGTCATGCTTAAGGGAGGATCAGAACCAAGGGTGAAATCCAGCAGGATTTCTCATTTTGAGAAGTTCGGAGAACCAATAGTGGAAATTTTGAGTAGTTCAGAGAACTGGCAAATATTACCTCTGGCTGGTCCCAGAGTGGGGTGGGAATGGAGATTTTGCAGTATCCTTCCCCTGGAGAGGGGTGGGAATGGAGATTTTGCAGTATCCTTCCCCTGGAGTAGGGTGGGAATGGAGATTTTGCAGTATCCTTCCCCTGCCATGCCCATCAAGCCACGCCCACCAAGCCACGCCATGCCCACCAAGCCACACCCACAGAACCGGTAGTATAAAAATTTGGATTTCACCACTGATCAGAACCTACTGTATGTTCCTAATCCAGTACCTATAGCAATATCCCATACTGGATCTTCTTATGACTACACAGGCAGTGTTCCCATTTTTTTCTTGAACTTTTCACTTTCTGCCCTTCCACCCGTGTCCTTTTTTTCTGTAATTTTTTTCCTGGGTTAACTCTTCCTTTACCTAACTCTGTTTCTCTTCTCCACAGCTACTGATTTTTCTTTGCTTGCTTTGTTTCCTATTTTATTAGTGATCCTTCATTAGTGTTTAGATGATTCATTAAAAGTTCTGCAATATTGCAGGAGCCGAATTAGAAACTGAGAGGGAGACAGCAAATACAGACAATTCTGAGATAATGAAAATACTAGTGACTTAAAAAAAAAAAGCTGGTAGAAATTCTTATTTGATTGAAACAGTGACAGTTTCCATCTCAATGTCTAAAGACAAGAGCTTCCCGTAACATTGTCCTCTAATCAAGAATTGTTGATATATAAATGGTCTTGGAGAAACAGAGATTTTATTTAAGAAGATTCTTTCCTACTTAATGCAATCTATCAACAATCCATCTACAAAATTCCTGAACTCAGGATTCTTTCGTTCTAAATCTTCTTTAAATCTCTGTTACTATTTATTTTAATTGAAGTTGCATTAGAAGTCATTTATAATTCTGAGCTGAGTTTTCAATGTGCACTTTAGATTATTATTAGTTTCAAGTACCTCTTTTTTTTTAATTTTGTCTTTTAAAACATCCTTAGGCTTAAAAGTCTTTCATATCTGGTTAATGAAGTTTGATGTTCATATATTTGGTTAATGAAGTTTGATGTTCCAGTAAGACAGTTCTGGGACTCAGGGAGATTTCAGATGGTCCATTTATTTCCAAACTTAATCATGTGGTTTATTCTGCTTGAAAGGACTGGATGGATGCTTTATTGTAAGGTCAAAAGACAAGAAGCATCAGCCCAAGTGTTTAGGTCATGGGTTATATTTCCTTTGAGCCCCAACAGCAACTAAGCAGATATTGAAAGGATTGAATTAGTAGTACATAGTGATGACACCATATGAGAGAGTTTGGCTCTTGGGAACTTACCATCATGTTAATTATCTTAGCTAGGTTTGGTTAGAGTCATATCATAAACATCTTTTTATGTTTTTTAAAAAAATGATAGTAATAATAGAAACAATAGCATCAGGGAAAAAATGTTTTAAACAAATACAGTAAAAAAAAATAGAAGAGTGCTTCAGTTAAGATGTTGAGACTCTAGAAAGAGTGCAGAGAAGAGCAACTAAGATAGAGTTGGGGGTGGGAGGCACTGTGTTGCGGTGGTTCTCCTCCTTTCTCTCTGACCAGTCGCAGTCTGTGTTGACAGGGGGACAGAGGTCGACCCCGAGGCCCCTCATATGTGGGGTGCCGCAAGGGTTGGTCCTCTCGCCTCTCCTGTTCAACATTTATGTGAAGCCGCTGGGCGAGATCATCCGTGGTTTCGGGGTGGAGTACCATCAGTACGCTGACAACACCCAGCTGTACTTCTCCACCCCGGATCACCCCAACGATGCCCTTGAAGTGATGTCCCGGTGCCTGGAGGCCATACGGATCTGGATGGGGAGGAACAGGCTCAGGCTCAACCCATCCAAGACTGAGTGGCTGTGGTTTCCGACGTCCCGATATAGTCAGTTGACACCATCACTGACTATTGGGGGCGAATCATTGGCCCCCACGGAGAGGGCTCGCAACTTGGGCGTCCTCCTGGATTCACGGCTGTCTTTAGAAGAGCACTTGACGGCCGTGACCGGGAGGATTTTTCATTAGGTTCGCCTGATTCGCCAGTTGCGTCCCTTTCTGGATCAGGACTCGTTACGCACGGTCACTCATGCCCTTGTCACCTCCCGCCTGGACTATTGCAACGCTCTCTACATGGGGCTCCCCTTGAGGAGCACCCGGAGGCTCCAACTGGCGCAGAGTGCGGCCGCGCGGGTGGTTATGGGAGCGACATGGCATTCCCATGTAACACCTCTCCTGCGCGAGCTGCACTGGCTCCCGGTGGTCTTCCGGGTGCGCTTCAAGGTTTTGGTTACTACCTTTAAAGCGCTCCATGGCTTAGGACCCGGGTACTTGCGGGACCGCCTACTACCACCAATAGCCTCCCACCGGCCGGTACGCTCCCATAGAGAGGGGCTCCTTCGGGTGCCGTCAGCCAAACAATGCCGACTGGCGGCCCCCAGGGGGAGAGCCTTCTCTGTGGGGGCACCTACGATTTGGAACGAGCTCCCCCCGGAGATACGGAGGATCCCGGATCTGCGCACCTTCCGCCACGCCTTAAAGACCTTACTATTTCACCAGGCCAGCCTGGCCTAAATTTCCCCCTCTTTTATAAAAGATTTTTAAAATTTTAAATATCTTTTAGTATTTATATATTCAATTTTAAATTGGTTTTAAAAGTTTGGGGTTTTAAATTTGTCGGGGCCAAAATTATTTAATTTGATTTTATTCTATTTTTAAATTTTGTATTGTATGTGTTTTTATTGTTTGGCTGTGCACCGCCCTGAGTCCTTCGGGAGTAGGGCGGTATAGAAATCTAATAAAATGAAAAGAAATGAAATGATTAGGGGACTGGAGGCTAAAACATGAAGAACGGTTGCAGGAACTGGGTATGTCTAGTTTAATGAGAATGTTGGAAGAAATCTCCTTCTAGGTTCTGCTCCAAGTGGGGAAACAGACACTGGAAACATGGAGACTGCTTGGAAAGATGGTTTAATGATGGACAGGATCACATGGCTTGAGTTCCTGAACAGAAAAAGGCAGATACAGTAAATCCTTGGGTTTTTATGCTCTCTCTGCCTTTATATTTCCTGGGCCCCCAAAAGAGTATCCTGATTGGTTGTCAGACTCCCAGGGGGTGGGGGTCTTAGCTAGCCTTGCTGGCTGATGGTCACATGTGCTTCCCAGGTCACGTGTGGTGAGTTTCTGCTGCTATTGTGTAGAGGGCTAATCCTATCTTTGTTGGATCTTTGGCAATTCCTACTATGGCTCTGCCTGAAGGAGGTAGATCTTTGTTATGTAGAATAGACTGGCCCAGACCTTAATGGCCCATTGACAAAGGGTGGGGGGCAGGAAGGTGGGAGCTGCTTCAAAACATGCTTATCCATTTCTCATCCAGGGAAACACAATATTCTGCCCTTTCCACACTTCCCAAAATATTTCACTCTTCCAGGAAAGGGGTGGGTGCTAACTTCCTACAAGAAGAAGGACTAGGGGAGACAGGATAGCAGTCTTCCAATATCTCAGGGGCTGCCACAAAGAAGAGGGAGTCAACCTATTCTCCAAAGCACCTGAGGGCAGGACAAAAAGCAATGGGTGGAAACTAATCAAGGAGAGAAACAACTTAGAACTAAGGAGAAATTTCCTGACAGTTAGAACAATTAATCAGTGGAACAACTTGCCTCCAGACATTGTGAACGCTCCAACACTGGAAGCTTTTAAGAAGATGTTGGCTAACCATTTGTGTGAAATGGTGTAGGGTTTCCTGCCTAAGCAGGGGGTTGGATTCGGCTGCCAGGTCCGCAGGCTGCTGGCGGACCACAACAATAACACCGGTGGCTGTTTTAAGAAGGAGCCTGCAACTAAACTTGTATTGAAACTAGTCCGTCTCACAGTTTATTCATTATAATGCAGGAGATTTGATGCTACTTTCACCAAAAGCATTTTTTAAGTATTCTGAGCCACTATGGAGTTGTGATGATGGGCTGATGCATAGAAAGTTGCCTTCTACTGAGTCAACCTTTTTCTTATCTTTACTTCTGATGGCTTACCTAAGGAGAGTTTTTAGGGTTTTTTTTTAAAAAAATGAATGAAAAGGATTTGCCATGCTCTGCTTTTTCCCTGCTGTACACAGCAGGGGTGGGTTCTAAATTTTTTTACTACTGGTTCTGTGGGCGTGGTTTATTTTGTGGGTGTGGCTTGGAGGTCATGTGACTAGGTGGGCGTGCTTAGCTGGTCAGAGTCATTTCTGGAAGGTCCTCGCACTTACGACCCGACTCATTTGTTTGCTTTTAACACTGATCAGCTGTAGGGCGGCCCTTTGAAGCCCCGCGGCAAGAGTTTAAACAGTTTTTTTTCCCTCTAGTCATCAGCTGGGACTCAGGAGGCAGCAATAGATTGGGGGTGGGACCAAATAAAAGGTAAAAATAATGTGGGGGGGTGGGGAGGTGGGAGGGCGGGGGGAGAACCGGTTCGGTGATGTCATATCGTCACTGCTACCAGCTCAGCCGAATCGGACCGAACCGGGAGGAACCCACCACTGGTACACAGGAATTTTGGATCTATCTTACTTTTATATGAAATGACTTGGATTTGATTGTTAAACCTTAAGGGCCTTCTATTGCATGCTTATTTTTTTAAATGGTCAGGAATCTGTGTGAAATTCAAGGGCAATTTGGAAATATAGAAGGGAGGAAGAAGAAAGCATCGTTATGGAGCATCTGAAAGTATTTAGCATAAGATCTTTAAAAGAAGGTCACAGGCCTTTGATGGCCTCATCTAAAGCTACAGTAAGGGAAGGAAGGAATATATTTCAAAAATCAACCCAGCCTAGTTACCCCTTAGTAGTTAGCAACTAGCTCACGGTTGCTAATAGAAAAATCTAATGAAGAACCTCTTGATCCCTCAAAGAAAGTCAAAAGCGTTCAGAATATTTTTCCATCTAACTAAGCAAGTCATGCTAACCAGAGGTGGGCTTCACATAATTTAACAACCCGGTTCGCCCAGCACCGAAAATGTGAGTGTGTGTCTTGCATGCATGTGTGCGGCTTAGAAAATGTTGCTAAATAGGACAGCATAGTACCAGGGCGCATGGGCCCACCCATCCGCAGGTCGCTACTACCACTTCTGTCAGAGTTCCAGAAAGTCCCCAACTCCGAGTAAAAACTCTGAGGCAGACATTTCTCAAAGTTCCATTTCATTAGAGTAGGTATACTGGCACAGTATACTCGAATCTAAGGGTTCCGGGTTTTCCCTTAGTAAATCAAACCCCCAAATCCAGCCCCTTCACCCATCAGTCTGTCACATGGTCCAATCATCACCCATCCCAACTTGAGCCATCCCTGCAACCACTCCTCCTCTAGATGCGTAAACACCATGACCTTGACTGAAGGGAAGAATGCTGTTATGTCTAACTATATTCCCTCTCCTAAATCCCCCTTCCTACTTTTCCAGGTGCATAGAGTTGGCAGCGTGGAAGCTTCTGGTGCTAATATGGCTTCCAAAGCTGAGAGGTTTGCTTGAACCGGTTCGAACCGGCTGAATCTCACTACTGATGCCAAGAAGCCCCTCTTTATATTCCTACCCCAACAAGTATTTTTCAGCTGATAAACTTGAGAACAGGACTGTTAAAAGCAGGGACATTCCTCAGGGTTGGGGCCAAGAAATCAATATAGTAGGCAAAACCACACAATCCAGGCCTTATTTCTTTTTATGTAACTGCATTGTTACAACTACTAGCTTGACTTGCTTAATCCTTCATCCGGTTGAATAGGTGTTTATGGTCACACAAAACCTCAAGATATTCCCTTCAATAAAAAAAGATCCTAATCTACCACTAACTGGAAATCTTTACATAACATAACTCAACATTCAATAGTCTTCCCTTTAATCTTACTTTTTAAAGAATATACTCAAGACAGACAGACCTCGACTTACGGCCACAATTGAGCCCCAATTTCTTTGGTTAAGTGAGAAATTTGTTAAGCGAGTTTTGCCCCATTTTACGACTTTCCCTGCAACCTTTCCTAAGTCAATCATTGCAGTTGTTGTTAAGTTAGTAACATGGTTATTAAGTGAATCTGGCATCCCCGTTGACTTTGCTTGTCAGAAGGCCACGAAAGGGGGTCAGATGACCCTGGAACCAATTGTCATAAATATAAACCAGTTGTCAAACATCCAAATGTAAATCATATTGTCAGAGTTTACAGCACACACAATCAGACACAGTTAAATGAATTTCAGCAGGATTCAAATTACATAAGAAACTTCTTTATATACAATACCATACAGGAGAAGTCAGCATACAATATCAGGAACACAGAAGCAATATTCATAGAAACAAGTCATTACAGAGTAGAGAGATACAGAGGTAAATATATTGTAAATATATTTTATTTAATATATTATATTATATTAAATATAATATAATTTAATTAATTATTAATAATTAATTAATTAATTAATATAATTTAAATATATTATATTAAATATAATATATTGTACAGAGACTCTCATTAGAGGCCAAACCAACTCTCATATATATTATATATATATATATATATATATATATATATATATATATATATATATATATATATATATATATATTTGTTTATGTAAGTTTGCATGGCGCTATAAGAGACAATTTGTAGTCTGGGCATGGCTTAGACTTGCTGAAATATATATATATATATGTAGGTCTTTGGTTATTCGGGTCTTCTCCCACGTAAAATTGGAAGTGTCTTGGCGACGTTTCGACGAAGTCTCATTCGTCATCTTCAGGCTGGTGTTCTCGGCTTCGTGCTTCCAGGAGCAATGTGAGATCGCAGCTGTCTCTTCCTTTTAACTGCTAGTGGGGGTGTGTTCTGATTGGTTAGGGGCTTGGCTGTGCTCTGATTGGATGGGGGGTTGGTTGTGCTCTGATTGGCTGGGGGTGTGTTCTGTTTGGGTGGGGGCTTGGTTGTGCTCAGCTTAGTCTGAGTTGCAGGGGGATTTGAGCTGGTGAGCTGAGTTGTTGTTGTTTGGCTTCGTGTTTGTGGCCGTGCGAGCTCTTCATGGTGGGTGTCAGTCTGCTTCATGTATGGATTGGAGGGGTTTAAAGTGGCTAATGATGCAGCTGCGGTCTGGCTTCTGGTCCTTGGTCGTGGCTCATTATCAGTGTGGGTTTGAGTCTGCTTTCTGCATGGATGTGTGGTGGTGACATCCTGTGTGGCTCTCGTGAGTGTGGGTCTGGTGTCATTCGTCGTGTTAGGGATTCGTTTGTCAATAAGGGCGGGTTTCCAAATGGCTGGTAGGCGGGAGGTATTGTCTCGTTTGTTCATGCTGTGTGGGCGTTTTTCTATCTCGATGGCTTCTCTGATTATTCTGTTGTTAAAGTGTTCAGTTTTGGCGATAGTTCTGGTCTTTTTAAAGTCAATATCATGTCCTGTGGCTTTAAGGTGTTGGACCAGGGAAGAAGTTGGTTCCTCTTTTCTGACTGAGTTCTTGTGTTCTTCTATGCGTGCACTTATTCGTCTGTTGGTTTGTCCGATGTATGTGGTGGGGCAGGCGGTGCATGGGATTTCATATACTCCTTGATTTTCTAACTCAATTTTGTCTTTGGGGTTCCTTAGGATGGTGGATATTTTTCGGTTTGTGCAGAATGCTGTCTTGATGTTATGTTTGTGGAGGATTTTGCTTATTCTGTCTGTGGTGCCTTTTATGTATGGGAGGAGGGCTTTGCCGTTTTCTTGTTCTCTGTCTTGGATTTTAGTGGGGGTTTCTTTTTGGATTAGGTTGGTGATCTTATTTCTTTGGAATCCATTGGATGTTAGTACATTAGTGAGAGTGTGTAGTTCGGTTTTTAGGTGTTGTTCGTCAGCTAAGCGTTTTGTTCTGGAAATGAGTGTCTTGGCTACAGAGTTGATCTGGGCAGGGTGGTGGTGTGAGAGTGCGTGCAGATAGCGGTTTGTGTGTGTTTTCTTCTGATAGATAGTGTGTCCTAGGGAGCCATTGGATTTTCTGTAGACTAAGACGTCCAGGAAGGGAAGTTGGTTGTTCGCTTCTGTTTCCATGGTGAACTGTATTTTGGGGGGTAGGCTGTTGAGGTGTGTGAGGAAGTTGTCCAGTTTTTCTTTCCTGTGTGGCCAGATTATGAAGGTGTCGTCCACATATCTGAGCCAGAGTTTGGGTTTGTGATCAGATTTTTCTAGAGCTTGGGTTTCAAAGTATTCCATATAGAGGTTGGCAATGACAGGTGAGAGGGGTGATCCCATGGGTGCTCCTTCTGTTTGTTTGTATTTCTGTCCATTATAGATGAAGTATGTGTTGGATAGGCAGTGGTTGGTCAGATCTAAGATGTGCTTGGGGGGGTTATATTTGTTTTGGATAACTGTCAAGGCTTCTTTGATTGGTACTTGGGTGAAGAGGGATATGACATCGAAGCTCACGAGTAGGTCACTGGGCTGTGAGTTTTGTTGCTTTATGATGTCTATGAACTGCACGGCCACAAACACGAAGCCAAACAACAACAATGCAGCTCACCAGCTCAAATCCCCTTGCAACTCAGACTAAGCTGAGCACAACCAAGCCCCCACCCAAACAGAACACACCCCCAGCCAATCAGAGCACAACCAACCCCCCATCCAATCAGAGCACAGCCAAGCCCCTAACCAATCAGAACACACATCCACCCAATCAGAACACAGCCAAGTTCCCACCCAATCAGCTCATACCCCCACTAGCAGTTAAAAGGAAGAGACAGCTGCGATCTCACATTGCTCCTGGAAGCACGAAGCCGAGAACACCAGCCTGAAGATGACGAATGAGACTTCGTCGAAACGTCGCCAAGACACTTCCAATTTTATGTGGGAGAAGACCCGAATAACCAAAGACCTATATATATATATATATTTCAGCAAGTCTAAGCCATGCCCAGACTACAAATTGTCTCTTATAGCGCCATGCAAACAAATATTATGTTTCAGTTTCCAAACAGCCCTCATTGGCTGACCCAGTTGCCATGTCCTATTCCAGTTCATGAATATACTCTGACACACATACGGAGGCCGCAACAGTCATAAGTGTGAAAAATGATCATAAATCACTTTTTTTAGTACCATTGAATGGTCACTAAATGAACTGCTGTAAGCCAAGGACTACCTGTAATTACCTGTTCCCACTGAGAACCAGTGTGCTTGCTTCCACAAAATAATGGTGTCCAGGTACAGATTCAGGTATTGGCTCTCCTTCAGAGATGTCCCCACATTGGTTTTCACAGGATTTTTATTGAAATTGGATCATTTGACAAACACTTGTCTCTCTGTCATCCAGGCCAGTGACATTAAGTGCAGAAATGCTGCATTCAGTTTTGGTCGCCACAATGTAAAAAAGACGTTGAGACTCTAGAAAGAGTGCAGAGAAGAGCAATAAAGATGATTAGGGGAATGGAGGCTAAAACATATGAAGGAACAGTTGCAGGAACTGGGTATGTCTAAGTTTAATGAAAAGAAGGACTAGGGGAGACATGATAGCAGTCTTCCAATATCTCAGGGGCTGCCACAAAGAAGAGGGAGTCCAGCTATTCTCCAAAGCACCTGAGGGCAGGACAAGAAGCAATGGGTGGAAACTAATCAAGGAAAGAAGCAACCTGGAACTAAGGAGAAATTTCCTGACAGTTAGAACAATTAATCAGTGGAACATCTTGCCTCCAGAAGTTGTAAATGCTCCAACACTGGAAGTTTTTCAGAAGATGTTGGATAACCATTTGTCTGAAGTGGTATGGAGTTTCCTGCCTAAGCAGGGGGCTGGACTAGAAGACCTCTAAGGTCCCTTCCAACTCTATTATTCTATTCTATTCTATTCTATTCTATTCTATTCTATTCTATTCTATTCTATTCTAATTATTTTGCACCAGAGTGAATATTGTGGAAGAATACATTTTGGAACATGTTTTCCTAATTTAGGATGGAAATCTAACATACAAGAGGAGGCGTTATTTGTGTGCTAGATAGAGAAAGATTACAATGGATATTTTCAGTTTCATTCTGCATTTTACCAAGATGACTATCACCCTCTTGCTTACATTATACTGATTACAAAGTGTTAGTATTTGGTCTGAAGAAGTGTGGGCTACGCTCGGTTCTGCCTGAAGGCTGCAGGGCTGAAATATATCACTAATTATGTAGTTGTTAGTCTCAGTGGGTGGGAGAGCAAAAAAATGTTAATCAGCTTGAGACTTTTTGCCATTAATTAAAGTAAGCTTTCTATGATTTAATATGATGTTGATGATTTATGCTACAACAAAGCCGATCTGCTCAGAGGTTTAACAGAATTTATTTCATCACTGCCTGAGAACTGAACTTTCTGCATCTTGCTTTGAAGTGTGTTGCACTGGAATGGATTTGTTCTTAAGGAAATAGACATAAATATATCTATTTATGCATAATAATATGCATAAAAGCACCCCTCCTTTATTAATCTCATGTCTGTCTGTGTGTGTGTGTGTTTGTGCGTGTGTATAGTGAGATACACAGAGCTGTATTTCTGTCTATCTCTCACAGAGATACATAGGCAAGAAGCAACCTAGAACTAAGGAGAAATTTCCTTAGTTTCCTTTGTTGACAATAAAAACAAGGAATCAGTGGAACGACTTGCCTCCAGAAGTTGTGGGTGCTCCAACACTGGAAGTTTTTAAGAAGAGATTGGACAACCATTTGTCTGAAACAGTATATGGTTTCCTGCCCGAGCAGGGGGTTGGACTAGAAGACCTCCAAGGTCCCTTCCAACTATATTGTTAGTGTTATTTGACTTCTTCTTCTTCTTCTTCTTCTTCTTCTTCTTCTTCTTCTTCTTCTTCTTCTTCTTCTTCTTCTTCTTCTTCTTCTTCTTCTTCTTCTTCTTCTTCTTCTTCTTCTTCTTTCTTCTTCTTCTTCTTTTGCTTTAATTTATATGCCGCCCTTCTCTGGAGACTCAGGGCGGCTTACAATGTGTTAAGCAATAGCCTTCATACTTTTGTATATTTATACAAAGTCAGTTTATTGCCCCCACAATCTGGGTCCTCATTTCACCTACCTTTGAAAGGATGGAAGGCTGAGTCAACCTTGAGCCTGGTGAGATTTGAACTTGCAGTAATTGCAGGCAGCAGATGTTAATAACGGTGCTTTAGTCCACTGTACTACAGGCTCTTCTTTCCATGAGAATCTGCCTGCCAACTCACAATTCGGTTTGCAATCAGCTAGCATTTTGAGATCATTTTCACAAATATAATTATCCAGTGTGGTATCCCTCAGATTGTCCAGTACTATAAAAGTGTGGTTGTCCAAGCAGAAAGCCAAAAGACTTCAAAAGATCTTGGATTATTAATTTTTAACAAGAGTCAAACATCCATTCTCTTCTCTTCCATTCTTTGCCCGCCCCCGCCCCCCCCTCCCCCATCTCTAGATCTAACCTTTTTCTAAGGATAAAGTCTCCAGCCCAGCATAGCATTTCTTGGATGAGTGCTCCAAGCAGTCAGGCCCTTCCTTCCTTCCTTCCTTCCTTCCTTCCTTCCTTCCTTCCTTCCTTCCTACCTTCCTTCCTTCCTACCTTACCTTACCTTACCTTACCTTACCTTACCTTACCTTACCTTACCTTACCTTACCTTACCTTACCTTCCTTCCACATACAGACTTAGAATAAAATTAGGTTGATTCTCATATAAGCTATTTTGACTTCCCAGACGTAAGAAGGAACACAAATGAAAATGGGATGGGCTATCAAAGTTTGATTTTGAAGGGGAGAACAATAAGTTAAAGGTTCCCCTTGCATATATGTGCTAGTCATTCCCGACTCTAGAGGGCGGTGCTCATCTCCGCTTCAAAGCCGAAGAGCCAGCGCTGTCCAAAGATGTCTCTGTGATCATGTGGCCGGCATGACTAAATGCCAAAGGCTCACGGAATACTGTTACCTTCCCACCAAAGGTGGTCCCTATTTTTCTACTTGCATTTTTTACGTGCTTTCGAACTGCTAGGTTGGCAGAAGCTGGGACAAGTAATGGGAACTCACCCTGTTATGTGGCACTAGGGATTTGAACTGCTGAACTGCCGACCTTTCGATTGACAAGCTCAGCATCTTAGCCACTGAGCCACCATGTCCCATGTCCCTCAAAAGTTTAATTTTGAAGGGGAGAACAATAGAGAAACCTATATTTAATCAGAGGTTCTTCTCCCTACATCGTCAAACCACCAATAAAAGCAGCAACATTTTATTTTCAGTGATAAGATAGATAAACTTGGTAGAAGAAAATTCATGAAGAAGAGCTACAGACAACTGGTTAGAAAGAATATATGGTTTAGAAGTTGGAATTACCTTAAGAAATCAGTTTTATTAACTGATTGAGGTACACATTAATAAAAATGCCCCATAAAGTTCTAAAATAAAATCTATTACTCTTTTTAATGAAGCGTTGACCTGTAGAAGGATTTAAAATTTTGTGCCTTTCCATTCATTGCAAATCTCGATATCCATTTTTCACTAATATTACATGACATTTCAGGTCTGATGGAAAATTATTGTTACAGGCTTCACTTTCTATAATAATATGATCAATTTGTTTTCTAAGAGCTAAGCCATTTTTCGTTTTCACTAGGTACTGCTGATGGCTAGGTCATTTTCACCCCAACATTTATTAGATAAGGCAGCTAATGGACTAGTGGAATCATTAATTACTTGCCCCTACGAAGGAAGTTTGACATATCTGAAGTTGATGGAAAATGCCCTTGTTCTCCAGACTCTTAGGGATCTGGATGATAACGACTCCGTGAAGCAGATTCAGGAGACTGGTGAGAAGAACAGAGTGAGGAAACATAGGTTTGAAGGATAAAACTAAAAAAGAAGCCTCCCAACAGAGATGGGAAGTAAAATACAATACAGGTAGTCCTTGACTTACCACCACAATTGAGCCCAAAATATATGTTGCTAAGTGAGACATCTATTAAGTGAGATTTGCCTCATTTTTACGACCTTTCCTGCCACAGTTGTTAAGTGAATCATTCCAAATCATATAATCCAGGGGTGACAAACTCAAGGCCCGGGGGCCGAATGCGGCCTGCAGGGTGCTTAAATCTAGCCATCTGGGCCGCCCAGGAAACAATAAAGGACTGGCCCGTGGTACCTCTGCCAGCAAAAATGGAGCTTAATAGGAGCCCTCCTGAGCTCCGTTTTCGCTGGTAGAGAGTCACAAGAGGCCATTGCAGCCAAAAATGGAGCTTGGGAGACCGTTTCCGCTGGCAGAGTGTTTGGGCCTCCACAGATACCCCTGACCCAAGTGATGTTGAGCTAGCCATGCCCACCCTGGCCAGGCCCATCCCAGCCCCCCAAGGTCCAACAAAACCCTGATGCGGCCCTCAATGAAATCGAGTTTGACCTCCCTGATATAATCCTTCATCTAGTTGAATGGCTGTTATGGTCACTCAGAACCTCAGGATGGTCTCTTTAATAAAAAGATCCTAATCTACCACTAACTAGAAATCTTTACAAAACAGAACTCAGCATTCAATAGTCTTCCCTTAAATCTTATTTCTTGAAGAATATACTCAAGACTTTGATTTACAACCACAACAGAGCCCAAAATTTATGTTGCTAAGTGAGAAATTTGTTAAGTGAGTTTTGCCTCATTTTATGATTTTTTTTTCCTGCAACATTTCTTAAGACAGTCATTGCAGTTGTCAAGTTAGTAACATGGCTGTTAAGTGAAAAATGGCTTCCCCATTGACTTTGTCTGTCAGAAAGTTGCAAAAGGGGATCATAGGACCCAATGGTGAAATGTAAAATTTGTTACTATTGGTCCTGTGGGCGTGGCTTGGTGAGGGGTAATGTGACTTGGTGGGCGTGGCCAACTTTTTTTTTTTCAACTTTTAAAACCATTTTTTCTACAACCTCTTCTAAAAGCCTCTGCTGATTAGGCAACTCAGCTGGGATCATCAGAGGCTTTTAAAAGCATTTTTTTCTACAACCTCTTCAGCTGAGCCGTGCAATCATCAGAGGCTTTTTTTTTTTTACTTTTAAAAGCATTTTTTCAGCTGAAGAGGTTGTAGAAAAAATGCTTTTAAAAAGAAAAAAGAAGTGTCTGATGATTGAGCAGCTCAGCTGGGCATGGGGGGGCAGGGATTTTTACTACCGGTTCTCCGAACTACCCGCTGCCATTGCTACCGGATCAGGCGATCCGGTCCGAACCGGGAGCATTTCACCCCTGATAGGACCCCGGGACAGAGCAACTGTCATAAATATGAATCAGTTGCCAGGCATCTGAATTTTGATCACATGACTGTGGGGAGAATGCAATAGTTGTAAGTGTGAAAAATGGTCATAAGTCACATTTTTCAGTGCCATTGTAATTTTGAACAGCCACTGAATGAATAGTTGTAAGCCTAGGATTACCTGTAAACAGGTAAGCTGCATATTTGAGTCCCTCTGAATAATGCCCAATGGCTGTGGAATATTGGGGTTTAGTAGGTGTTTAGTAGGAAGGAATGGACTTGATTCCAGCCTAAAGTTTTCTAGAAAAAGATCCATATAGCTACAAAATTCGTAAAATCTCTGATCTCCGTGTATTTAGCTGTGTCCTCAAAACCATGTTGTTCCGCCAGGCTGGGCTATCAATATAAGGATTTTAATTGGTTTTAAATTGGGTTTTTAAATTCGGGGTTTTATAAATTGGGCCTACTATTTAATAATTTTAATTATTTTTAAATATTGTCTGTCTTTGTGTTTTTAATTAGGCTGTACACCGCCCTGAGTCCTTCAGGAGAAGGGCGGTATAGAAATAAAATTAATAAATAAATAAAATAAATAAAATAAATAAAATGGAGAAAACCATATTATAGAGCAGTGAAGGCAAACCTTTTCAGCACCGAGTGCCGAAAAGGGAGCGCGAAGCACTTCGCGCACACCTGCACCCTCGTCAGGGCCACAACGCCTGATAAGGTACTTTTAATTTCTGGTGCGCACATACGTGCTGGCCAGCAAATCTTCTGGTTTCTGGTGTGTATGCGCATGTACTGATCAGCTGGCCAGCGTGCATGCTCATGCCGGAAAACGGAAGACCAGCTCTTCCAGTTCCTGGCACTGCCGCATGCACAAAGGCCAGCTGATTGTAGCGTGTGCATGCACACCAGAAACCCGGAAGAGAAACGGGCGATGCCGCATGTGCCAGGTGACATGGCTCCGCATGCCGCTTCGGGCACACATGCCATAGGTTTGGCATCATGGTTATAATGTTTGGCTGTAAACCACACTTACATAATAGTAGCCATGGGTTATTGTTTATATTAGCTAGGTCAACTTTTCCTTCGCAGATAAGTAAAATATTTTTCAGTTGAACTCTTGGTTCTTGGAAACATTCCTGTAGCATTCTTGAAAATAATACAAAAGAACTTTTAAGATCAGAAACTTCCGGGTGGTCTCCCCTTCAAGTACCAACCAAGCATGATCCTGCTTAGCTTCTAATCCCAGACAAGATTGTCCCAGTGCATCTAAAATTGGTAAAAAGATGTAACTCTTATTTCAATAGACATAAAATATAAGGTTACGGGTTTGTATTATTTTTCCTGAATATATGTTTCCATGAAAAGTTACATTATAAATAGTTTAAATTTTAAAGCCTTCTTTAAAATTGCCCTAGGAGGTAGAATCTCAGCTTGGGACCTTGAGTACATCAGTTGTTATCTACAGCAGAGAACGGGTATCTCATCCATAAATCAAGATATAGACATTTTTTTAATACCTTCAAGGGCCTTGTGGAACTGTTAGGTTTATGAATAAATGCAAGCGCATTCATCTTTGAACATTCTGTCTGTGTGAAGTCTAAAATCATAGTACAAAGATGAAACAGTACATTTTGTTCAGATAAATAGCTAGATGGTAGACATTTGAATAATTCAGCATGATTGGGAAGCATATAATCTGCAGGAAAGCACTAAGATTCCACTTTAAAAACCCTTTTGAAACCTCATGAAAAACCTCAATAAACATTTTATTTAGCAACTGTTTAAATTTATGTTCTCTGCGTTTCGGTACAGCCCCCTCTTTAGTCTTTTTGTTTTACTTGCCTGATTTGTGTTAAAGACTTTCCTAAAACAAAATATCTATTGTGCTTAGCCTTTATCTAAAATTGTTCTCCATGAAGTAATGATAGTATAATTGTTTTTGCCAAGAATGGTCCCAGTGATTCGGAAGTTTCACAATAGGGCCATGAATACGCTTTCAAAAGAAATTGCTGGTTGTATTTGTATCCGTCATGCTAAAACAGCCATTTATCTCCATGTTTGTAGGTGTATGGACTTGTTTCCCTCTGTCTCTCATTGCAATTAATTAGAATATGGATTTCTTAGACACGTCTAGTTTGGTGTTCATTTGATGAGCTTCTTCCTTTCTCCATCTGCATAACAGTCCATACCACTGGAAGAGGTTTCTGTGGCATGATACGTTAAACGTAAAAGTTAAGATGGTGGTCTTCCGGCTTACTTCCGGCTGACGCTGCAGTGAGATCAGGCACAGAGAGTGGGTCTCTGCGCTCCTGTGCCGAGTTCTCCACGTTGGTGGGCTCCAAAAGGAGCCAAAGCCGCCTTGGAGGGGTGGTGAAGCAAAGAGGGATGCCCTGTGAGGTCTCAGAGAGTCGCAGTTCTCCTGTTTGACCCGGGGCTTACTTTCCCTCTCAGCCACGACGAGGAGAAGAGACAGCCTAAGATGTCTTGGGTACCAGGGATCGGTTCTTTGGAGAGAGGTTTTTCCACAGACTGAAGGAGGTGTGGTTTCACATGCTGCCTGCATCCCGTGGATGGGGATTCATTTGTTTGCATGGCCCAGTTTCTGGCATGCTGCAGACCAGTTCTGGTCCACAGACCAAGGGACCACTGATCTAAGCCACTTTTTTAACATGCATCAAGTAAAAGGGGAAAATATTTGATCACATGATAGCATCTGCCATCTTGACTTTTTTTGACCCACTCTTGATGCCCCTGTGACTAGAGATAGAAGAGAAAATGAGATATTTGAGACATCTAAATTAATATATGGATTAAGTGTTCAGAATTTATCTCATTTTCTCTTCTATCTCTAGTCAAATGTAAATCATGTGACCATGGGGAATGCCACAATGGTCGTAAGTGTCAAAAATGGTCATAAGTAACTTTTTCCATTGTTGTTGTAACTTCTAACGGTCACTAAACAAACTGTTGCAAATTGAGGACTACTGGTACATATCAATGAAAATCAAATCTAGCATGCACAATATCTTCTATAGTTGATGCATCACATATGCTTTCTGGATATGGTGTTTTATGGAGTTGCCAATATTTTACTACCATGTCTAAAACCTGTGTACATTTCGGCTTCCAATATGAATGTCTTTGGATAATAGCAGATAATAGCAGCCTAATATTTATCTATTGTCTTTTTTTTTTTTTTCAAATGTAGAAAACAAAGTTCCTATAGAATGTGGAGGGATGGTTGGTGAAATCAATGACTGATGATCGTGCGACTCAGCTGGGATAGTCAGAGGCTTTTCAAAGCATTTTTTTCTGCAACCTCTTGGCCGAACAGGTGGTAAAAAAAATGCTTTGAAAAGTCTCTGACCATCCCAGCTGAGTTTCCTGATCGGCAGAGGCTTTTCAAAGCATTAGAAAAAATGCTTTGAAAAGTTAAAAAACAAAGTTGGCCATGCCCACCCAGTCACATTACCTACCACCACCACCAAGCCACGCCCACAGAACTGGTAATAACAAATTTTACATTTCACCCCTGGTGTAAATATGACTTTAATAAGACCCAATGTTTTAGAAGTACTGGAATAGATCGCACCACCAATAGGTGAGGATGACTTTTCTTCTAAGTATCCTTTCATATGTATATGGAGATGCTCAGTCATCCAGGTGATAGTTGCCCCAAAGGTGCTTTTTTCAAGAGGCAACTGGAATGTCTTGTTTTTCTTTGAAGACATTTCACTTCTCATCCAAGAAGGTATCTTTTCATACTTTTCTGACATTGAACACAACATTAATGAAACAAATTTAATGTGAGCGATTGAGAAAACCCATAACTCAGGAGTCAGCAACCTGCGGCTCTGGAGCCGCGTGTGGCTCTTTCATCCCTCTGCTATGGCTCCCTGCCACCAGTCAGCTCCACAATTGATAGAACTTTCAGTTAGGATAGGTAGAGGAAAAAGGATGCCGCGCTAGGAGGAGACACTATGTCTCCAATTCTGGAGCTAACCGGAAATCTGCTTCCCTCCACCTTCCGGTTAGCTCCAGAATTGAACAGGGGGCTTCCGGTTAGGGCCTTTGTGACTCTTTGAGTGTTTAAGGTTGTTGACCCCTTCCTTAACTATTCCAATTATTGCAGGTAATGTTATATGTTTCCTCCTTGATATCTTATCCTTTATGTACATTGTTGGCCAAGGACCAGTCAACTATGATATCTTTTCTATAGCAGACATTTGTGGGGGATACGCTGCTCAAAAGAGTTCGTATTTCATGATTTACCTGATATGTCCTTTCATCCTTCCCTATTTGGATACCAGTAGTCTTCAACTTATAATCACAATTGGGACCAAAATTAACCACAAGATGGTACGTTGTGTATGTTAAGTACTGTATCTTATGACCATTTTTGCCATGTTTGCTAAGTGAATCACTGCAGTTGTTAAGTGAATCTTGGGATTGGTTTTTTTCCCCCCAAGTTTTTTTATTTTATTTTGCATATACACATCAATGCGTGGACAGTGTGACAGTGGGTATCATACATTTTGGTGCAAATAAGAATAATAACATTAATCACATTTGTTACGTCATCAAACATTGTTGTGGTCTGCCAGCAGCCTGCGGAGCTGGCAGCGGAGTCAGACAGTGAGGAGGCTGAGGAAGAACATGGGCCAGTCCTGGAGACTGGGAAGGCCGGGATGAGGGCTCTGTGTCGGAGGCAGAGATGGGGCCAGGGCTATCTGGGAGTGATGTGCGGACTCCGGAGCCTCCAGAGGCTGACAGCAGAGAGGCAGAGGAACAGGAGGAGCCTGTTCCTAGTGCACGTATGAGAAGAGCTGCCAGAAGGCAAGAGCAGCTAAAGCAAAAAGGACGACTCGGGAGTAAGGCCAAGAGATGATTGGCCCTTCCCATAAGGCTTAAAAGACCAGCAACGACTCTTGGGCTCTTTGTCGGAAAACAACGTTGATAGATTTGTTTCTTGTCTTGTTGCATTTATTTCTTGTCAGCGTCTTCTGCTTCTGAACTTTTGCCAAGAAAAGCCTTTGGCAGTTTGCCACAGTAGACCAAGGTTGGTAATAAGGCTGAAGAATTGTGTTATGAAGAATTTGTTTTGAATTAGTTTGGACTACACTGAGAATGAGTTAATTCTCAGCTGTTCTAATAAAGTCTGTTTGTTTCAAACTGATTGCGTCTGATAACACCTACCTGGGCCTGGGTCACCACGCTTATATAATTTTAATGTTAATACACATATTTGTATTAAATTATAGTCCTTCATTATTTAATTATTCAATGTTTCAATATATTATTCTAATACCAATCACAATATTGTTTACACTTACATGATAATTCCATTATTCAATTTCTAATCTTCCCTCTAATTATTGCTTTTATCTGATTATATAAAAAGGTGTATATTAATAATCCCCCCTCTCTGTTATTTCTATTTCTAATTTTTAATCATGCCACCATTATATTTAAAAATAAAATTTCCTTTTTGCCCCTCATCTCTTATCCAGATGAATACTTTAATTCCTTTTCACTTTCATTTTAATAAAAAACAATAATAATATTAATCATATTCATTACATTCATCAAGCTATTGTAGTTCTAATATTAATACACGTATTTATGTTAAGTTTTGCTTTTCCATTATTTAATTATTCGATGTTTCAGTATATTATTATTCCAATGCCAATCACAATATTATTTAAACATAGATACTAATAACACCATTCAATCTCTAATTTTCCCGCTTTGTTCTTGCTTTTTCATGGGATTGTTAAGCAAATCTGGCTCCCCCCCCCTCTTGACTTTGCTTGTTGGATGTTGACTGGGAAGGTCACAAATGGTGATTATATGACCCTGGGACATAGCAGCCAGTGGTGGTCTTCAGTTGGTTCTATCCGGTTTGGGCAAACTGGTAGCGGCAGCAGTCCGCCCACCCACCTGGATGTAATCACATCCTGTTTTTGACACTCTGCACACGCGTGGAAGGTGTCTCGGGTCTTCAGTACATGTGCTCACATTTGTGAACTGGAAGCGAAAGAAAGTGAATACCATCCCTGATAGCCACCATTGTAAATACCATGCCAATTGCCAAGTTGATTTTCATTATATGACGAAGTGGGGGTGCTGCACCAGTTGTAAGTGCAAGGACCAGTCTTAAGTCACATTTTTTCAGTGCCATTGTAATTTCAAATGAATTTGCTAAATGAATGGTTGGAAGTTGAGGACCTATTAATGTACTCTTGGTGAAGGCACAGTGTGCTTCTATTCATCCTCCCAAAAACACTTTCAGAAATACTAGATAGCAATAAAGCATAGCAGCTAGCTTATTCATTAAAATAGGTGCAATCAAAACCAACAGAATGGAGAACATCTCACACCATTTTTAGAATTAGAATTAGAATTCTTTATTGGCCAAGTGTGATTAGACACACAAGGAATTTGTCTCCGGTGCATAAGCTGTCAGTGTACATACAACAATAGTGATAGATCATTATCATAGTCATTGTGAGTGTTGCGGTGACCTAGCAGTGAAACTAATTGCCTCCCGTTCGGAAGGTTGAGAGTTCAATCCTATGTAGTGGCAGATATTTCTCTCCCCGGGTGCAAAGAAAAAAAAAATCTGCTGAGAACTCCACATGACGTCAGGAAGGGCATCCGTCCAGTAAACTCTCAGCTCCACCCAGTCGCGCCGACTCTACCCTGAATTACTTAAGGGATGAGAGTCATAAAAGGGAGGTATTATCATAGTCATTGTAAAAATGCATTCATCATAAAATATTAGATACAACACTTATTGATTGTCATAATTACTAAATAACCAATCCACATAAATAATACTAGGATGCGAAGTAAACAATTTAAATCGTAAGATACAAGGAACAAAGTTATAGTCCTAAGAAGATAAGGAGATAGGTAATAGGAAGGATGAGAAGAAGAATAGTAATACAGTCTTATAGTTTGGCAGTGTTGTGGGAATTAGTTGTTTAGCAGAGTGATGCCATGGGGGAAAAACTGTCCTTGTGTCTTGTTGTTCTAACTTGCAGCGCCCTATAGTGTATTTACTTCTCCTAAGCTAATGTAGCAGATCTAATTTTCAATGGCTCTATCCAACAATAATGCAGAGAGAAGCCTGTTGGAACAAGCCAGTAAGAAGCCATTGCAAAAATACGAAAATGATAAGAAATAGAGGAGACCACTGCCTACTAACTCTTTCAGCACATATTCTGGGGAGAAAATGGGTATGAATGGGGTTTTATGACCACGACCCATTCCAGGAGTGCGACTTTCTTGTTATTGTTTTTTTTCTTCAGGTCAGATGCCAAGGCTGATGGAGCAAATATAAATTTACTGCAACGAGATTAGTTTGTAACCAAATGGTCACATTTGAGACTTGGTACAGAACAGCTCAGAAAATAATAATAATAATAATAATAATAAAACTTTAACCATCCCATCCCTAGGGTGCCATGCTTGCAATAAGAACAAATTTGTTCTCCGTAAAACAGATGAGCTATCACTTTTCTTTGAAAACTTTTTAAACACACTAGAAAAATTATACAACCTGTGCTTGGGGAAAAAAAAGAAAAGAGGAATGGTTCAGCTTTTATTATTATTATGGATGGTTGCATAATAATATGCAGATGTTTAGATTGGATTTGGCATTGCTATCCACCTATAAAGTCCTTCCCAAGGACCTGGAATAGGGAGATGTTCTTGTGTGGTGGTGTTCAAGGCGTTGTCACAGGATGTAAGCTGTTCCAAGTAAAGCTGCCTTTTGCAATTGACTGATGGTGATTTTGTTAATGCTGACTGTGTTCAAGTGATGCTTATGTTAAGTGATGTTGATGGATAGTCAGCTGGAGGTTGGCTTGTTTGATTGCATCTATTTTAATGAAGAAGCTATGGAACCCTCCCAAGTCTGCTTTATTGTTGTCTTGCATTTGTGAAGGTGTTTCTGGGAGGCAGAATAAAGCACCAATAATACATTACAGGTAGTCCTCAACTTATTGAGTCCTTCCCAAGGACCTAGGATAGACAGATGTGGATGTTTGAAGATGTTAGAGGCATCATTTCATGATATACCATATTTTTCGGACTATAAGATACACTGGAGTATAAGACGCATCAAGATTTCGAAGAGGAAAACAAGAAAAAAAAAGTTTTTGGCATCCGCGCGTCCGGTTTTTGCCCTCCCTGGCCCCCAGGAGCAATCTGCAGGCCTCCCAAATCCTCTGCGCATCTCGTTTTTGCTAACAACGGGCCTGTTTTGGCCTCCCAAACCCCCCATGCATCACATTTTTGCCCTCCCCAGCCCCCAGGAGCACTCTGCAGGCCTCCCAAACCCTCTGCGCATCTCGTTTTTGTGAAAAACGGGCCTGTTTTTGGCAAAAACGGGATGTGCAGGGTGGGGTTTCGGGAGGCCAAACATGGCTGCATTCGGTGTCTAAGATGCAGCAACATTTCCACCCTCTTTTAGGGGGGGAAGTGTGTCTTATACTCCGAAAAGTATGGTAAATTCTTCTGAATTAAGCTGCCTTTTCCAATTGACTGATGGAGAATTTTGTCAATGCTGATGATATTCAAGTGGTACTCCAGTTATTTGGGGATTGCACCCAAGGCACCTCTGATTAATTGCTTTCTTTTGCCACAGTCCTCTTTTTTAGGACTCTGTAATAATCCATCATTATTTCTTTGTTTTAAATCTATATATATTTGGGATGGGGGAAAAAAACACATTTTTTTCGATAATTCTGCAGCTACTGCCTTGGTTGCCCAGCTGATAGGCTTGAGTCCGATATTATTATTACTATTGCACTCTCCCTACTGAATGGTCAACCTGGGCCTACTGTGCTTTGGATGGTATATTTAAAATAGAACACCTGTCCAGTTAAATTGCTATTAATTAGGAATTAAAGTCCAATTAAATTTGTCAACTCTATTTTGTTTGATTACTTCTTTTTTTAAAAAAAAAACCCAAGTAATTCTGGGGTGTGTATGTGCATGATTGGCATGCCTCAGCTTTATAAAAAGAGGAAGGAAGGAAGGAAGGAAGGAAGGAAGGAAGGAAGGAAGGAAGGAAGGAAGGAAGGAAGGAAGGAAATACTTGAAGTGATTGGAAGTCAAGCATCTCTGAGTTTTAAGTTTCCAGGTAGATTGGAATTAATTTTCATTAGAAAAGAAGACATTGGAAATAGGTCTATGAGTAGTATGAAATACTACTGAAAGAGTTAAAGGTAAAGGTTCCCCTCACACATATGTGCTAGTGGTTCCTGACTCTAGGGGGTGGTGCTCATCTCCATTTCAAAGCCGAAGAGCCAGCGCTGTCCGAAGACGTCTCCGTGGTCATGTGGCCGGCATGACTAAATGCCAAAAGCGCATGGAACGCTGTTACCTTCCCACCAAATATGGTCCCTATTTTTCTACTTGCATTTTTTACGTGCTTTCAAACTGCTAGGTTGGCAGAAGCTGGGACAAGGATTGATTGATTGATTGATTGATTGATTGATTGATTGATTGATTCAAGTTATATGCCGCCCTTCTCCGGAGACTCAGGGCAGCTTACAATACATTAAGCAATAGCCTTCATACTTTTGTATATACCTGCTTAGTAGGGCTTTTGGCCCCCCCTAAGCAGTGTTCTTTTTTATATATATACAAAGTCAGCTTATTGCCCCCACAAACTGGGTCCTCATTTTACCTACCTCGAAAGGATGAAAAGCTGAGTCAACCTTGAGCCTGGTGAGATTTGAACTTGCAGTAATTGCAGGGAGCTGGGGTTACTTAACAGCACTTTAGTCTGCTGCGCCACCAAGGCGCAGCAGACTAACAGGAACTCACCCCGTTACGCAGCACTAGGGATTCGAACCGCTGAACTGCCGACCTTTCGATCGACAAGCTCAGTGTTTTAGCCCCTGAGCCACCACGTCCCTTTATGAAAGGGAATGTTCTAACTAGTACTGCTGGGGCTAGGACAATTTCTGTGCAAAGAATGTTCTCTGTTGCTGTTCTATGGTTCCTCCCAAAGGAAATACTATTTATCCCATCATTAAAGAGAGGGAGAGAACTCTGTGGCTGAGAAAGGAAGAATCACATTGGTTTTCTACCGTGGGAATCGAAACAAACCAACTGCAGAAATGCATTCTGTATGAACCTCACATAGCAGGTGTCTGTAACGAAAATAAATATGCAGCAAACTAACCTGAACTTTGAGTCCTCCAGGATTCAGAGAGCAATTAAAGACCTATACTAATCATATGTACATTGATTAGCTATTGCCACTCTTCTCCTTCTTGGCTAGAAAAACAGCTTAATTCAATACCAAAATGTTTATTATTTATGCCCTTAGAACGGTTACTCTATCTCTCCACCCAGCGCAGTTTCCCTAATTCCCAAAGACGACATCAATTGCTGGCATCAAAACTAATCATTTCAGCACTGAAACACTAAAATATAGTGTAGGATTTCACACTAAATAATGCAGATCTCCCAGATTCCCCATTGATGCAAATCAAGAAATAGAATAATGGATAAAAGCAGAAGATAGAGAAAGGAAAATCAGCACCAAGAGGCAACAGAGTCCTCCCAACACTCTTGGTATATTCAGTATTGATCTAGCAACTCTGCAGAAAGTATTTACAAAGCTTCTATATAGAGTTTGACTGAAATCTACCCTAAATCAAGAAACCAGATATCAACATCAAATAAACTATGCCTTCCAAAACCAAGTAATACACATGGTGAAACAAGTGTCTTTATTGTTCCACATTTATAAATAGAACCTTGGCAAACTGAAGCAACCTATTATCTAAATCAGTGATTCTCGACTTGTGGTCTGCAGACCCCTGGGAGGCCACGATATCATCACAGGAGATTCACAAAGGCTTGAAGAAATCATCACCATCATCTTTTAATGACCCCATAATCCCTTGTGGGGTGGAATCTGGGCAACTGAATGGAGCTTAGCAGAGTGTTTAATGGCTGGATACCCTTCCTGTCACCAATGCGGAGTTTTGTTCAGCAGACATATTCTCACTGTGCCCAGAGAGAGAAATATCTGCCTCTACCTAGGATCAAATTCTTGAAGGCTTGAGGAAATGTCATGATTTAAATCTTAAGTCTTGGTGGTCCATGGCCATGGTCCGTGGCTACAAAAGGGGGTCCGTGATGAAGAAAAGGTTGAGAACCACTGATCTAAATCAATCAAATACTCTGCGAACTTCTAAGGAGGAACTGTCTTCATCTTCTTTCTCTCACACAAACTCTCTGAATCAAGCTGCCTCTTACTTCTCCAGAATGGGGCCTCTCTCTCCTAGGAATCTGCCCCACTACATTCCATCACAATATGCTTGCAGTCTTAGGAACATTTCAGATTTCCATGCAACCTGAGACCTCTGAGTCAGGGTCGAGAGTGCAATATTCTTAGTACCGAACATATTTGGTACTTCAGACCAAGTGCTGATTAATAATGTTGTCTTTACCACATAATCATTTCAACACTGCCTTGTTAGGTAAGAAAATTATTTCTGTTTATAAGTAAGTGGATCTGCACTTAGACACATACAATCTACGAAAGAAGAAAGAAGAAAGAGAAGGAGGAGGAGATGGAGAAGGAGGAGGAGGAGGAGAAGGAGAAGGAGAATATAAATTCACAAGGCTAATTTTAGGGTTGCCAGGTGTCCACTATTTGAGCGGACAGTCTGCTTTTTTCACATTATGTTCACTATTTTTTTTCACAAAATAGTGGACATTTTTTTTATTCAAAAGCTTTATGATGAAATGGTACGTAATCTAAAGCTGTACAGCCTAAGAGAATAAGGATAGGAGAATCGTGTTTTGTCTTTTTTTTTCATAAGTTAGAATGAGACAAAGATCGAATATCCATTGAACTCAATTCTCTGAAAAAATTAATGATGAGATTAAAATAAAAATATATTATAAAATTATGTACAGTTCATATTTTTAAAATGTATTGTAGCTTGTGTCGACTGACCTAAAATGGCATGTTAAAATGTTTGGAAGAAAATATATAATTTAATTGTAAATTTTTTTTTATTTTTTTACTACTTAACCCCCCCCCCTGCTTGTCCGCTATTTTTTGGAAGCAGACCTGGCAACCCTAGGCTAATTTAATTTCAGTAGTAAATTTTAGGAAGCCCAAACTAACCCCTACATTTTAAGATACTGTATATCACGTGCCTCTATATCTCCTTATGCCACTATTTGTTTGTTTGTATCCCACTTTTATTATTTTTACAAATAAAAAAGGCAGTGGACATATCCAACACATCTTCCTCCTCCCTATTTTGCCTCATAAAAACTCTGGGAAATGGGTGGGGCTGAGAGAGAGTGACTGACCCAAAGAGGCCCAGTTAGTTTTCATGCCTTCTGAAGGTTGTTGGTGCTCCATCACTGGAGATTTTCCAGAAAACTTTGGACAGGCATAAGTATCCCTGTATTGGACAGAAGGGTTGAGTACAGGTCCTCCCAGATCTTTTCTACTCTGTGATTTATGAGTCTACATATGGACGTCAGTTGCCGTTAAAGTTAGAATAATGTATATATGAGGCATATTCCTCTGGATGATAAGTGTTGCTTGATTGATAAGATGAGCATAGTCGAATTTCAAGGTTAGAAAATGAAGCTACATTTTGTGGAGTGCAGATTTTTTTTTATTTCAAATGCACTCATCAATCGCTTAGAAACCTGTTGATAATCAGCTCTCTGATTCTAGGCCTTTGATTTCCCCAGATCTCAGTGCAAATCTTATGGGATCTTTTATCTCAGTTGAAAACTGTTAACTTCTTATTAATCAAGAATGTTTGTTAGGGGGAAAAAAACAATTTAAATTTTATTTGCATCATAGATTGAACAACTTAATTCTATTATCTGCTTTGCTACTGAAAAGAGAGAGAGAAGGCGGGAGGGAGGAAAGAAGATGAGAGGGAGGGAGGGAAGGAAGAAAGGGAAGAGAGGAAGGAAGGAAGGAAGGAAGGAAGGAAGGAAGGAAGGAAGGAAGGAAGGAAGGAAGGAAGGAAGGAAAAAAGACCCTTTAGAGAAATTGCTACTTCACTCCATCAGCCAGAAAGGGTTTTCCAGAAGGTTATTCCAGTCTGATAGAACAGCTGTAGTTCTAGATTGGGATTCCAGATATATGGTTTAGAATTTCACTCTAATATTCATACAAAACGAATGCTGTCCAAAGCATTTCCCTTCCAATCATTAAAATCAGATATGGGAAGCTTGTATCATCTACATCACAGCAGCTGAGTTGTTCATGTAGAGTAGGGAACCTGGAAGCCAGATGGCTAACTGGAATTGAACAATCGGAGCTCTACAAGAGTTCCATCATTTTGACCATAAAATACACTGTGTTTTAATGTGCAACAGAGATGAAAATAAGATTTATCAGATAGTAAGTGGGTACGACAGCATAGCATCACATGGAAATGCTAACAGTCGGGGAGTGATTCATATCATGTTTCTGGAGATGACCTTCCAGGTCTTTGGCAGCTGCCTACATCCAAAATTAAAGTTCTCAAACCATTATTTTCACATAGTTTTGCTTAACAAGGGATGGGATTACATCCCTTCAGCAACTTTCTATTTTTACCCCATTATTCTCCTAGTCCCATGAAGGCCAGAGGTGGCATGCAGAGGCCTCTCTATGGGCACGTGTGCCGTCACCAGCTGCTCTTCTGGTTTCTGGTGCACACATGCACACCAGCCAGCTGGTTTTCGCACGCACCGGAGCGTGGGAAACCCGAAGACCAATTGGCCAGTGTGCATGTGCTCGCCAGCCACCTGGTCTTTCAGTTTCCGGTGCACATGGTCTTTGGGTTTCTGGTGTGCCAGCGCACGCATATGCACTGGCCAGCTGGTCTTTGGGTCTCCAGCACTCCGGCACACACGAACCAGCTGGCTAGCGCACATGTACATCAGTGGTAGGTTTCAAAAATTTTTACGACCGGTTCTGTGAGTGTGGCTTGGTGGGCGTGGCATGGCTTGGTGGGTGTGGCTTGGTGGCCGTGGCAGGGAAGGATACTATAAAATCTCCATTCCCACCCCACTCCGGGGGAAGGTTACTGCAAAATCCCCATTTCTTCCTGATCAGTTGGGACTCGGGAGGCAGAGAATAGATGGGGGTGGGGCCAGTCAGAATTTTTACTACCGGTTCTCCGGTAGTGGTCTCCAGAAGTGGTCTTCGGGTTTTCAGCTCTCCAGCACATGTGCATGCATGCGTGCGTGTACGTTCTGGTTTGGGCACTCAGTGCTGAAATGGTTCGCCATCGCTGTCCTAGTCCATTAGGGTTCATTCTCTGTTTTCCTTTCTAACAACCTTCCTGTGATCTGAGGAGGAATCAAACTATCTTTTGATAACAGAGAAGCTTGCTGAAGATGAAACTCAAATATTTTGGCCACTTAATGAGAAGGAAGGACTCGCTGGAGAAGAGCCTAATGCTGGGAAAGATTGTGGCCAAAAGAAGAACGGGACGACAGAGAATGAGGTGGCTGGATGGAGTCACTGAAGCAGTAGGTGTGAGCTTAAATGGATTACCGAGGATGGTAGAGGACAGGAAGGCCTGGAGGAACGTTGTCCATGGGGTCATGATGGGTCGGACACAACTTCGCAACTAACGACAACAAAAATATATCTAGTGCTCTAAATAGTGTTCTTTATAATGAATGGATCAGCCATTGCATGCGGTATGTGACACAGGAGAATATAATATGACTAGTCAAAACAGGACATTTTTTTATCATCATCTTGTTGGGTCTGCTATCCGGCTGAAGCAGAAGACTCCCATCTCAAATAAGTGATCCAGAAGAATATTACACTTGAAATACTCAGCAAAACCTCTGAGCAGAGAAATATTCGTAAGTGCCAGAGAGTGCTGCTTGAGGCAAATTATGTCAGCTCATCACCTTGACAAAGAGAATTGTGTCACTTCTACTCTATGAAACTCTTGGCTGAGGCGAATTCAAGATCTGTGCTTCTTAAAGAGAAATAGAATTATTTAAATTCATTAATTCCATCCAAAACAATTCTAGATTTTAAATGGTCCATTAGGAAGAACTATTGATACATCCAATGAAAAGTGAGTTGATTATGACTATATTAATCTTCCTTGATAAGATTTTCAAGGCCTTGTATTTTTTTTTTGTGCCAGAGCAATTTCCCACACTTTTTGGATATTGCTATTTTA
>NW_027256882.1:282812984-282897984 GCF_029215685.1 Pituophis catenifer annectens | reverse complement strand
TGCATAAGCTCTCATTGTACATAAAGCTATAAGTGATAAATCATGATCATAATCATCATAAAAATACATTCATCATAAATCATACAACACTTAGTGATAGTCGTAGGATACTCAAAAAGCAATCAACATAAATTGTACTAGGAAACTAAATAAAACAATTTATTTTATTTATTTATTTATTTGTTTCCATTTCTATACCGCCCTTCTCCAAATAGGACTCAGGGTGGTGAACAGCCAAAGTAAAAAACAGAGCATACAAAATTTAAAAACAGTATTAAAATAATTAAATATTTTGGCCGTAAATTAAAACAACCCAATTTAAAATCAATTTAAAATTTAACTCAAGCCAGCCCAGCTAGTTGAAATAAATAGGTTTTCAGGGCCCGACGAAAAATCCGGAGGTCTGTTATTGTACGTAACTCTGGGGGAAGGTTGTTCCAGAGGGTGGGCGCCGTCACAGAGAAGGCTCTCCCCCTGGGGGTCGCCAGCCGACATTGTCTGGCGGATGGCACCCTGAGGAGGCCCACTCTGTGCGAGCGTACAAGCAACAAAGTTATAGTCATAAGTAGAAAAGGAGATAGGTAATAGGAAAGATGAGAAGAATAATAGTAATACAGTCTTACTAAATCGTTTGACAGTGTATGTATATTGAGCATTAAGTTAGAATGTAAAGTTTCCCCTCGCACATATGTACTAGTCGTTCCTGACTCTAGGAGGTGGTGCTTATCTCTGTTTCAAAGCCGAAGAGCCAGTGCTGTCCAAAGATGTCTCTGTGGTCATGTGGCTGGCATGACTAAACGCCAAAGGTGCACGGAACACTGTTACCTTCCCACCAAAGGTGGTCCCTATTTTTCTACTTGCATTTTTATGTGCTTTCGAACTGCTAGGTTGGCAGAAGCTGGGAAGTAATGGGAACTAATCCTGTTATGCAGCACTAGGGAAACTGCCGACCTTTCGATCAACAAGCTCAGCATCTTAGCCACTGAGCTACCACAACCCTAGAATGTAGTATTGCAGTATTGCAGGCTAATTCTGCCGACTGCCAGGAGTTCGATCCTCGGCTCAAGGTTGATTCAGTTTTCCATCCTTCCTAAGTCAGTAATATAAGGACCCAGATTGTTGGGGGCAATATGCTGACTCTATAAACCTCTTAGAGAGGGCTGTGAAGCACTATGAAGCGGTATATAAGTCTAAGTGCTATTGCCATTGCTAACAATCACCATTCCTTTTTTAGGTTCCTCTAGGGTCACAAATCAGTGTCATTAGAAGAATCAAATTGAAAATATTGATAGGAAAACAGGAGAGGGAATCCAGTATTGAAATTTGGATTTTGTTGCCAAAGAAAATCTGAAACTTCTTACAGTACTTAGCGTATTATCCAAAGAATCATAGGATTATGCGCTTAATCAATAAAATCTCATTAGTTAAATGACTAAGAGATATTTCATTAATTCTAATGGATATAATTAGAGAAGTACAGTAGTAATGTTTCATTAGAACTTTGGGAGAAAAAGAAGAGTCACACTTTCCAAAGCTAAAAAGCAGCTTTATATTTAGTCATTTTATTTATTATTTTATTTCCTTTGGGCGGAGTTGCACAGGTAGTCCTCAATTTAAGACCACAACTGAGCCCAACATTTCCATTGCTAAATGAGATGGTTGTTAAGTGAATTGCGCCCCATTTTACGATCTTCTTTGTCGCAGTTGTGAAGCGAATCATTGCAGTTGTTAAGTGAATTGTGCAGTCGTTAAGTGAACTGGGCACCCCTCATTGACTTTGCTTCCCAGAAGCCAGCCAGGTGCACGTGCCCACAGAGAGGGCTCTCCGTGCCACCTCTAACACATGTGCCATAGGTTCACCATCACGATACTAGAAGATATCCAAGATCCCTTCCAACTCTATTATTCTGTTATTCCGTATTCCAATACTGATGTTAGATGTACTAATATTGATACGGTCATTTTAAGTTCAATTGATATGCTTTGCAACAATTCTGAGTAGCCCTGTGGCCTTTTTGTGACAACTGTAAAATATAATGGGTAAGAAGAAAAAAAAAATGAATAAAGCATTATAAGACTCCAATCCTTATTTGATCATTTTCCGACACGAAATAAATGTGTTTGATGTTGCTTTGGGGTCATCAGGTTATATGCTGGTTATTGTTCATGCCACATTATTTGGCTATATATTAGATATATTGGGAGCTATTTAATGTAGTAACCCAATTCCTGAAAATCATGCGCAAATCCTTTGACAGAAATGCTTTACAACAGGAGGGAGTATATATGCAAAGATCTCTGTTCCATTTAATCTTGAAATGGATTAACAGATTAACAGAGTTGGAAGGGACCTTGTAGTCCTTCTACATGGAGTTGGATTAGCCCACCCCCCACCCAAGCAGGAGACCCTACACCATTTCTGACAGATGGCAGTCCAGTCTCTTCTTGAAAGCTTCCAGTGATGAAGCTCCCACAACTTCTGAAGGCAACTTCTGTTCCACTGGAGACCAAGACACAGTTACATTAAAGCACAAATTGATTTATTGACAGGCCAAGTCGTAGGGACCAAGAAGCCAAACCCTAAAGAGGTAACTTCCCCTATTTATAGAGTTACACAATCTATTGTTTTAATATGTTACATCACAATTACAGTTAATTAGCAACAATACAGTGGGGCATTACAGTCAATGTGATTGATAAAATTAATCTTACTGATTGGGTTAATTTATAGGTCTGCCAAAATATTCAATGAGGGACGGATAAAATGTGATCATGTGTCTCCTACACATGGAACATTTAAAGCCATAGCAATCTGTAGTTAAGTTTTTATTTAAACTAGACCATTGTCCAAAAAAAAAAAAAAAGTCCTTAATTTTGTGTGTTTAAGCTTAAACAGTTCCTAGGCATAGATTGTTAAGCTTTGTGGCTATTTTGAATTGTAGTTAATACTTTCACTATTTTAATTGAATAGAACACATGTAGCTTTGGAGTTTGTGATGTTCTTTGAGCTTCGTTGCTTGCACGCAAATCTTTCATTACCCATCTAGGTAACATCATCAGTGCATGGGTGATCAGTGCACTGAAGATGTTACCTAGGTAATGAAATGTCTGGAAGCAAATAACCAAGCTCAGAGAGCAAGAAGGACTTCATTTTCACTATCTTGTTAGTGCCTTGTAACCTCAGGAGCCAGCACTGATTGCTTTTGGTAGAATCCACAATACTGCTATACGAAAGATGAGATAGAGAGAAAGATAGCGATAGCAGTAGAGATGATGGAGATAGAGATACTGTATATTTAAAATCAAATCCCTCAAGTTTTCTCCTAACTGCTCTGCACCAGAAGCTTTGTTTCTTTTGGAGGTTTGTAAGATGTCCCAAAGAATATAAAATTGAGATGAGGATGGTGTTATAAAGCCACAACACTACTTTCATCAAAGTCAGTAGTTTGACCACTTCGGTGGTCGTTGCTAAGAACATTGTTAGCACCATTCCAGTGGTGAATTTTTTTTTTTTACTACCAGTTCTGTGGGTGTGGCTTGGTGGGCGTAGTGTGGCTTGGCGGGCGTGGCAGGGGAAGGATACTGCAAAATTTCCATTCCCATCCCACTCCTGGGGGAAGGATATTGCAAAATCTCCATTCTCACCCCACTCTGGGGCCAGCCAGAGGTGGTATTTGCCGGTTCTCTGAACTACTCAAAATTTCCAGGACTGGTTCCCCAGAACCTGTCAGCTGGATTTCACCCCTACACCGTTCCTTCACTTTTATGCAATAACAGATTAACAGAGTTGGAAGGGACCTTGCAGGTCATTGAGTCCAACCCCCTGCCCAAGCAGGAGACCTTACATCTGCCTCTACTTAGGATCAAACTCACAATCTCCTGATTGTGAGGCAAGAACGCCACCTCTAGGCCACGGGATGTGGCACATTTGCATCACATGGTAGGAATGCCTTAGCAGGCCTATACTGAAATAATAGTGGATTTAAATGGGGAATGCATGAAAACCACTCAAGTGTAGATTATCAATTTGGCAGATTGCATAATTTTGGAAGAAACATCCCTCTGGTTCAATTCCAAGCCAGGAGAAAGGCACTGGAGACAAAATAGAGGCTGGAGGCTGATTGGAAAGAGGGTCCATTTATTGATGAAGCAGAACCTTCAAGCAAGTGTGATTCTAGGCAGCTGACCACATGGAGTTAAGAGTGGATGTCTTTTATACCTTCTCTTGGGCTTTGTACTTGAGCTTCCTGTTTCTGTGCAAGAACATGTATTCTATTGGCTGTTGCCAGACTCCCAAGGGGGCGTGCACAAATCCTAGGAGTTTGTCTGAGCTAAGTTTGGTTGAAGTTTGAATTGCTGGCACAGATGCAACTGAGATGATGTAATGAAGGGGCTTTGGGCAATTCCTATTGTGGCAGAGGGCTAATCCTACCTTTGTTGGAACTTGGGTGAAGTTATTTACTTATGAATAGAGCTAGCTATCTCTTTATCTATTAAGTGCTGACATCTGCTGTGGGCTATTAAGGAGGGTGGGGGCTGCTTTCCAAGAGCATGTTTCTCCATTTCTCATCCAAGGAAATATAATATTCTGCCTTTTTAATATTTCTCAAAATATTTCATTTTTCTAGGAGAGGTGGGGGCTAACTTTCTACAATAATAATGCTTTGGTTTGCATTCATGGATACCAGCAGCGGAAATACAAAAGGCATGTGATATGATTTCACTGTGGCATCTTCTAGACAACTGTATTTGCATTTCAAGAATCTCTTATCTATTCTTGCGGGTAAACAGGCTAAACCTCCCAGCCTGTTGAAACACCAAAAGAGACAAAAATCTGAAATGCATCAATAATTATCTGCTCTGAAACACTTTCCCCCACCCCCCACCCCCCCGAGGACAGATACATTTCCAACATAATCATAGGTGGGGAGGGGAGAGAATATTTTGTCCCAATTTTGCACAGAAAGGTAGGGTCCAGCCCACATTAAGAGGGGCTGGTAGAATGATGGATTTAGAAAGAAGAGCCTAGGTCAAAATATCAAAAAACAGTGGCTGAACCAGGACTGCCCCTGTCTAATTTATGAATCAGTGCTGCAGAATACACCAACTTGATACCCGTAGGGGGGGAAAAAGCAAGATAACAATGTTGTATATATGAAACAAATAATTACGCTGCGATGTTGACCTTCAGGAATGCACAGCATATCATTATGTATTTAGGAGGCCATCTTCTAATTCCATAATAACTCCAGTTATGCCAAATGGGGCTCTGAGCAAGAAAGTCAGTTCTAATTTGGAGTTGTTTTATTTTGATTTGTTGTGTTTCCTTTGGGTGGAACATGCCTGGGTTGTACAGAAAAAGTAAGAAACCTCATTAAGATCTGTGAAATGCCTCAAGTAAAGGATGCAGAGATTCCTCCTCCCTCCCATATGAGCAGAAGGCCTCTGAAAGGAAATTCAAGGTGAATTTTCCTTGTTTTGAAAGAGAAGCCAGAAGCATTTTGATCTGCTTCACAAATTTGCATAGGGGATTTTCACACTTTGGCAAGAGGAGGAAAAAGAGAAAACTAAACAAGGCTGGGCTTTCCATCTAGCAATGAGGAAGAACCATTTCTTATATTGTAGCGTATGCCATCTTCCTTCAACATCATGTATGTATGTATGTATGTATGTATGTATGTATGTATGTATATACTTGAAGACTTGGCTTTTCAAACAAATAGGCTGATTCCGGGCTTTATTATTTACTACTAATTAATTATTTGGATTAAATTATGATTTTATTGTACTTCTTTCTTAACTTGTGTTCGCCGCCCTGAGTCCTTCGGGAGAATGGCGGCATATAAATACATGTAATAAATAAATAAATAAATAAATAAATAAATAAATAAATAAATAAATAAATGAATGAATGAATGAATGAATGAATGAATGAATGAATGAATGAATGTAAAAAGTTAAAATCTCGGGTGTTTTCCCGTGTCATTTTAAGTTTGTTAGTTAAAATGTTTAAAATCCTGGCTAAGATCCCAGCTCAGAATCATCTAAATTCCCAAACAAAAACCATTTTAAGGTCTTTCAAAAACTCTGGCTGAAATCCTAACCAACACTTTAAAGGTTAGGCAACGTTTCGACAAGCTCTCTACCTTGTCATCTTCGGGTCTTTATTATCAATTTAGAAGCTGTGGGTCATGCTTCGTTATACTAGCTGCAGCCTGAATGAGTGTTAAAGGTCCAGTTTTCTGGACTGAATATATATATATATTCACCTTATCAATTAGAAACGAACCTAGAATGGAGGGGAGGGAAGAAAGAAAAAAATAACTGTTGAGAATTATTATTTTCAAAGCCATAGCTGTGTAATTGTGGGACCCGTTAAAATACCCCCCCCCCAAATGTAACTATCTGGTAAGACCCAAAAATGCTTTTTTAAAAAGCAACTGGACTTTTTTGGTTTTTCCTTGAAGATGTTTTGCTTCTCATCCGAGAAGCTTCTTCAGTTCTTCAGAGGAAACTGAAGTTCTTCAGAAAAACTGAAGAAGCTTCTCAGATGAGAAGCGAAACGTCTTCAAGGAAAAACGAAAGAAAATCCAGTTGCCTTTTGAAAAAGCACCTTTGGGATAACCATGATCTGGATGACTGAGAATCTCCATAGACATCTATCTGGTAAGACTTCATCCCAAAGTAGAGGAAAGACTAAGTATTTTTTAAAAAAAAAACAAAAATAAATAACGAAAAACTAAATAAGAGTTTAGTTTATTTAAAAAAAATGAATTAAGAGGATTCGGACAAGATAGTATCTTTGTGGGAACATAAATTATTTGGTCTATTAGGAAAGATGATTGGTTGGAATTTCAATATATATATTCTCTTCTTGCCCATATCGGTGCATGTGTCTTGCTTCCTAGGGGTTTGAGGGTTCTGTGGAGTATCTCAGTTGTTTCTAGCTGTTGTGGCCTGCCAGTGACCTGTGAAGCTGGCAGCAGAATCGGACAGTGAGAAGGTTGGGGAGGAACAAGTCCTGGAGTCTGGGGAAGGCTCAGATGAGGGCTCTGCATCGGAGGCAGAGAAAGGGCCATCTGGGAGGTATGTGCTGCCTCCGGAGCCTCCAGAGTTTGACCTCAGCGAGGCAGAGGAACAGGAGGAGCCTATTCCCAGTGTGCGCAAGCTCAGAGCTGCCTAAAGGCAAGAATAGTTAAAACAAAAGGGTTGACTTGGGAGTAGGGCTTGGAGATGATTGGCCCCTCCCATAAGACTTAAAAGAGGAGCTTAAATTCAGGCTCAATTCCGCCGCTGAGTTACTTCTATATTGAATCCTAATTGCATTTGCTCTTCAGGGTGTTTTTAAAATCAAATTAGAAAAACTCTCACCAGATCGTAACACTTTCACTCATTCTCTTCCGTTCGGGGCTGTCCCAAATTCAGCAGCTTGATGGCTGCCTCTTCAGCGCCGGAAAAAAGAGCTTCTCCTGGATTAACCAGGGACTTTGCGGTGTCCCTGGGATCAACAGAATGTGCCCTCCTCTATCACTGTCTCAACAGGACAGTGAGATCCAATTTGGATCGTCCCGCGGTGGAGATATCGGCAGTAGTTCCAGAGCCCCGAAAACTTCCTGCCATCCCGTTGTGACGCCAGCCCGCCCCCAAGGGTTGACTTGGGAGTAGGGCTTGGAGATGATTGGCCCCTCCCATAAGACTTAAAAGAGGAGCAAAGGCACATGGGCCTTTGCAGGAAGCTACATTGTTAATTCTGTTCAGTTTAAAGTCTGAAGCTCTGTTTGATTCTGGACTCCTTGTGGCTTTGCCAATTAGGTCTCTGGCAGCGTGTCAAGGGAGATAAAGGTGGGTGATTATCCCATAGGACTTTTCCCGAAGGACTTTTTACAACTATTTGGGACTCATCTGTGAATCAACGTAATTCACAGCTGTTGCAATAAAAGGAGTTTTTGGGACTACTCGTGTGTTTTACTGACTCAGGAAGCCTAGGTCAGAACACTAGCAATGCACTCTTCCGGAGAGAAAGTATGTGTGTATGCATGTGTGTATATTTGTAAGTATGTGTATAAAAAACAATACATTTATAAAATATATAAGTTTATATACTGGAAGTCCTCTACTTACAGCTGTTTATTTAACCACCGCTCAAAGTTACAACAGCACTTAAAAAAAGCAATTTATGACCATTTTTCATACTTACAACCATTGCAGCATCCCCATGGTCGTGTGACCCAAATTCAGGCGCTTGGCAACTGATTCATACTTATGACGGTTGCAGTATCCTGGGGTCCTTCTGAGACCTTCTGACAAGCAAAGTCAATGGGGAAGGCAGATTCCCTTAACATGGCTTAGGACCTGGTTATTTACGGGACCGCCTACTACCACAAATAGCCTCCTACCGGCCGGTATGCTCTCATAGAGAGGGTCTCCTCCGGGTGCCATCAGCCAAGCAGTGTCGACTGGAGGCCCCCAGGGGGAGGGCCTTCTCTGTGGGGGCACCCATTATCTGGAACGAGCTCCCCCCGGAGATACGGAGGATCCCGGATCTGCACACCTTCCGCCGTGCTCTTAAGACCCTTTTATTCCAGCAAGCTGGCCTGGCCTAATTTTTCTCCCCTTTCTTTTAAATTTTAAATTGAAATTTTAATTTGTTTTAAATTTATTGGGATTTTAATTGTCGTGGGCCAATATTATTTAATTTGGTTTTAAATTGTTTTTAACTTTTGTATTTCTGTATTTTATCTTGTGCCTGTTCACCGCCCTGAGTCCTTCGGGAGTAGGGCGGTATACAAATTTAATAAAACATAAACATAAAACAAAACATAACAACCGTGTTACTAGCTTTTCAACTGCAGCGATTCACTTAAAAAGAAAAGGTTGCAAGAAAAGTAATAAAACGGGGTAAAATTCACTTCACAAATGTTTCAGTTAACAACATAAATTACTAACTGTGCTCAATTGTGGTCGTAAGTCGAGGACTACCTGTACATACATGTATACATACCCTTCATCAGGTAAAGTGTCACTGGCCTCTAGAAAAGTTGAAAAATGTGTTGTTTTTTTATTTACTTCCTTTGCTTTGAATGATTGATACAGTAACTGAATTTAAACATGGAGGAGAACAACAAAATGTTTGTGAATCATTAATGCCACTGCTCCATAGGCTCTTCAAATAAATAAAAGCATTTTCACTTGTTCACTGTTTACATTGACTAATATTTGATATCTGGCTGTTTTTTTTAAAGTTTTTTATTTTTTTATTTTTTACAAACATACCAAATCAATGCGTGAACAGTTGTGGCAGCTGGGTGTCCAACATTCTAATACAAATAAAACTAGTAAAATTAATCATAATTATTAGATTCAATCAACTTATATATTCCTAATAATGATACACAATTGTAATAAATTGCAATCTGTCATTATTCAATTATTCCATGTTCTCTCTTATTGTTACTTCTGTTTTATTATATAAAAGAGTATACGCTAACATTCCCCCTTCTCTTATTTCTGTCATTAGTTCTAACTTTTAATCATATCACCTTTTACTGAAAAACATTTTCTTTCTATCCTACCTAACTTCTAATCATGTCACCTACCTAAAAAAAGAAAGAAAGGGGAAAAAAAAGAAAATAAAGAGAGAGAAAAGGAAAAGCAAATCAAAAGAATAACAAAATGTTTGTGAATCATTAATGCCACTGCTCCGTAGGCTCTTCAAATAAATAAAAGCATTTTCACTTGTTCGCTGTTTACATTGGCTAATATTTGATATCTAGCTGTTAAATGTCATGTAATTCCTTTCAAAATGTGTCGGATGTTGTCTTACTTCTCTTCATGGCTTACAACCTTTATCGAATTAGATTGTGGCAGTTAGAGACCTGACTTGCACCTCCCCAATCTCTGTTAAAATATGCATTGTGTTGATCCAAACACTAAACTTCCAAAGGTCATTGAATACCAAAATGTACGGTAACATTTCGCCTTCTTACAAAATGACCAGTAAAAAAATAAGGCCTGTTTGGAGAGTATCAAATGCATTAAAAAAAAAATTGGCGCTGTACTCTCAGATCGCCAATAGAGATTCCACAGATTCTACCGAATGGTTCTGTAATATTTATAGATGGAGGAACAATGGTAGATTGAACGGTGTAGCCTCTCAAAAATTGCCAACGGTGCAACTCACATAGAATTATATGTATTGTAGTCGTATCTCTTTGATCCCCGATCACACACGCAAAAAAGTCAAAGCACAACGTTGGAATAAAGCTTTCAGATATCTACAATTAAAACAGAATTCGAGAGGAACGTCTCAGTTAATCCTGTTCTGGCACATTCCCTCTGCTCTCCCACCGAACTCTATATTAACAGTTCAAAATGTATATTAAGGATGACAATGAACGTCATAAGAAGCTATTGTCAACTTGCAAAGCTTTCAAGTTGCCATGAGCAGGAGCTAGGGAGAACTGAAGTGAATTCCATACATTCTTTCTGACCGCAATCAGAGGGTGTTAGGTTTCACAGCCAGCCAAAGTGGTTAATTGGAGAATGTGATTATGACATGGCCAGAGAGGAGGGGAGAGACAGGGTCATAGGGGAATGTAAATCTACGTAGGATCAGTCCTAACTGCATCCAAGTATTGCCGGAATGGTGCTCCTAATAAATGAATATATTTCCTTTGAAGTTTGGATCATTGCTCATGAATTAATTAGGGCATCTTTCGGAAACTTGACAGCTATTTTAGAGTTTAAGGCTAACTCTTATTATGTCTCGGCATCAAACTGACATCTAGTCTCTGATTCTTTCCAATCTTTCCCCCAGAGGTCCCCTTTTAAGGGTTATATCGGAAGCATTGACTGTGTTCCCACAGCATGTTGTGCGATATTTAGCCCTAGCAATGGTATACACTAATCTGCTGAATTTCCGCTGTCAAAACCAAATACCCCATATGGCATTTCCTGACTCTATATATTATTAAAATCTGTGTATGATTTGTAATAACAAGAGAGTAGCATACAAAGATAACTCATGTGTTTACAAGTAGGTGATGTGTTTACATGTAGCTCATGTGTACTACAAGTAGGTGATGTGCTGTGCCTAGCAAAGGTGGGGTTCACTTACCTTCCCTACCAGTTCACAAATGTGAGCACGTAGTAACATGCACAATAGTCACACATTACATCCAGGCAGGTGGGCGGAGCCTCCCACAGTCGCCGCTACAGGTTCGCACGAACTGGGGAAACCGGCTGAATCCTACCATTGGTGCCTAGTAAGTATTTTAGGAAGTTGAAGAGAAATACAGTGGATAGCGGTCAACATTAAGAAGACAATTGGAATGTCCTTGGAAGAGCCATGGATAAATGTTAGAGATAGATCAGGATGGCAGCCATTAGGTCATTAAGTACTCGGTCTGTCTGAATGACACCTAATTAACTGATAAATAGGACAGCACAATGCTTCAGATTCAAAACATAAGTGGATGTTTTGTCCTGCATGTAACATCTATGCACAGCTCTTTAAACAGCTCTAAGTTCTCTCAGGATTATGCAGCTGCCGTACCTAAAGCCTGAACGAATACATGTTTAAGGCATGTAGACAGGTGCTACTTTCATACCCTCACACACTCTCTAAAACACCTTGTTGTTTCAATTCAAAAAGGCGAAGAGCCCTACTATCTTAAATGCAATTTGAAAGTAAAAAAAAAAAAAGTATGCAGAATCCAGTCTGAGTTGGTTACCAGGACCAGAGGTTTAGTCTTGGACTCATGTTGGAGCTCACCTTCAGGGAACCTCTATCTACTGGAAGTTAGTAGACAGAAGTTCCCTGAGGAACTTCTGGAAGAGAGAATCAGAATCAGAATCAAAATACAGCTGGAAGGGACCTTGGAGGTCTTCTAGTCCAGCCCCCTGCTCAAGCAGGAGATCCAATACCATTTCAGACAAATGACTGTCCAGTCTCTTCTTAAAAACCTCCAGTGATGAAGTACCCACAATGTTTGAAGGCAAGCAATTCCACTGGTTAATTGTCCTCACTTTTAGGAAGTTTCTCCTCAAATCCAGGTTGCTTCTCTCCTTGATTAGTTTCCACCCATTGTTTCTTGTCCTGCCTTCAGGTGCTTTGGAAAATAAATTGACCCCTTCCCCTTTTGGCAGCCTCTCAAATACTGAGATACTGCTATCATGCCCCCCCTAGTTGTTCTTTTCTCTAGTCTAGACTATCCAAACCCAAATCCTGCAACCGTTCTTCATATGTTTTAGCCTCCGGGCCTTTAATCATCTTAATTGCTCTTCTTTGCACTTTTTCCAAAGTTTTTTTTCCAAAAAACAAAGAAGTTCCCTGATGATGCGCTCCAGCACGAGTCCAAAACTAAACCTCTGATCCCAGTAAGACCCAGGCTGGATCTTGCTACATTAGAGCCTTGGTGGTGCAGGGATTATGTGCTGTTATATAGCACTTAGCTGCCAGCTGCCTGCAATTAGTGCGAGTTCAAATCTCACCAGGCTCAAGGTTGACTCAGCCTTCCATCCTTCCAAGGTAGGTAAATTGAGGACCCGGATTGCGGGGGCAATAAGATGACTTTGTAGAAACACCGCTTATGGGGGGCCAAAAGCCCTAATAAGCAGGTATATACAAAAGAATGAAGGCTATTGCTATAAGTGCATTGTAAGCCGCCCTGAGTCTTCGGAGACGGGCGGCATATAAATTGAACTAATAAATAAATAATAAATAAATTATATTGGGACATGTATATTTGCCTTCATTCATTAAAACAAAAAGTATGTTGGAATATCTATCCCTTGAGTGAGAAAAAAAAAATATTTCCCATAAATCCTTTGTGACTTATCAGAAAGCTATAGAATAGAATAGAATAGAATAGAATAGAATAGAATAGAATAGAATAGAATAGAATAGAATAGAATAGAATAGAATAGAATAGAATAGAATATTGGAATGAAGAATAGAATATTGGAATGAAGAACAGAACAGAACAGAACAGAACAGAACAGAACAGAATACTTTATTGTCACTTTGAACGTACAATATACTAATCTGCATCAGTAGTGGTTTTCAAAACCCGTCGATACTGGTTTGCTCGCGGGCGTGCATACGCTCACACACAGCGTCCGGGCAGGTGGGTGGGTGGGCGGAGCTTCCTGCTCCCACCGCTACCGATTCACCTGATCCAGCGTGAACCAGTAGCAACCCACCACTGATCGGCATACATTAAAATGAAATTATATTGCATACAGCTCTCAAAGGGTCTCCAGTTCTAATATAAACATAAATATGATTACCTACCTACCTACCTACCTACCTACCTACCTAAATAAATAAATAAATAAATAAATAAATAAATATGCATGTGCCCACATTTATTATATGACACAGAGAAACAACACAGTTTAATCCGGATGTATACATGTACATGACAAGAGAAACAAATCTTGCAAGTTTACCAGAGGGATAGCATAGGGAACAAAGCTGATACAGAATCTGGTAGTCCTGCTAGAAATATTTCGAAACCTCCTCCCAGTGGGAAGCAACAGAAACAGTGGGTGTGTGAGTTTTCCAACAAGGCTTTGAGCTCTAAATAGATAGCACTTAGAAGCCATATCCTGAATGACAAGAAGCAAGCTTCCTTTAATCTTCTCGGCTGTCCTTTGTTGTTGTTAGTTACGAAGTCGTGTCCGACCCATCACGACCCCATGGACAACGTTCCTCCAGGCCTTCCTGACCTCTACCATCCTCCGGAGTCCATTTAAGCTCATGCCGACTGCTTCTGTGACTCCATCCAGCCACCTCATTCTCTGCCGTCCCCTTCTTCTTTTGCCCCCAATCTTTCCCAGCATTAGGCTCTTCTCCAGTGAGTCCTTCCTTCTCATTAGGTGGCCAAAGTATTTGAGTTTCCTTTTCAGGATCTGGCCTTCTAAAGAGCAGTCAGGGTTGATCTCCTCTAGGACTGACTGGTTTAATAGCCTTGCAGTCCAAGGGACTCGCAGGAGTCTTCTCCAGCATCATAGTTCAAAGGCCTCAATTCTTTGTCCTTACCACTCTCTGAATCGACTTTCTCTCTGAGGCACTGATGCCACCAAACCAAACAGGGATGCAGTTTGTTAAAACGCTCTCAATCGTGCCTCTATAAAAAGCGGCCAGGATAGGAGAAAGATGTGCTATATGAATATTCCAGACTTCATTTTTATAACTTTATGTTTATCCCGACTGTGATCCTGAAATTGTGCACTATATGCTATTTTATTTGAAATAAGACTGTTTGTTGGGCTGTAGTCATTAGGACTGGGCAGATCAGTCAACTCATAGGTATTTAATTCAGAATATTTCATTCAATTTGAACGAATACATCGAGACTTCAAATTCGCTTTATTTCATTCCAATTTTTGAATTCTTTTTTTAAAAAAGCATTTTTTTTTTTGCATGCACAGAAACATCAAAACAATCTGAAGTGATCTGGTGTCATTTGTTGATGATTCGAATGGGCTTCCTGATTAGTTTGGCAAAATTGATTCCATTTAGCAATTCCACTCCCTTGCTTCAAAACAAAGCCTTTGAACTGAATATTTGTACAGATTTAGGGCCCATTGTAGAACAAATAAACAAACAATGGGGAAAAAAGGAAATGTGAAAAAAAAGGAACAGGAAGATTTTTTAAAAAGAAAGAACTTCAAAAATTTCTGCTTGAGTAACTGACCTTATTACCTATACTTCTTTAAGTTTGCATTGTTTATTTTTTTTTAAACTTCCCATAATCTGTAAGGCATAGTGGGAAGATAAACAGTCTTGTGAAGGAAATATCCTATTATAGCTGTTTGCCTTGTAAAATCTCATCCTAAACTTTACAGAAAGAAGGAAAACAACTAAGTAGGTTTTATAACAGATTAACCTTTATTTTTTAAGACTGTGAGTTGAGAAGATTTTTTTAAAGATTAGATTTATTGTGGGATTTCAAATTTTCCCTTTACTTAGGCTCGGTAACATCTGAATGTGCCAAATGGTCTGATCTTTACAGCCAAAGCTGTTCCTCAGATATTTATTCAGTTTTCCCCCTAAAACATGCCCCGTTATTTAAAAAGTTTACTTTAGATGACACTGAAAATAACAGTTTTCGCCCTGTATATGTAGATAAAATGGGAACCCTTCTTTGATTTAACAGGACCGTATAGTAGATCATCTGAAAATTTTGAACTGAGCTAAATTTTCAGGCAAAACAAATAGCAGCTATATAAAGTTTGTTGGGAAACATTTATTATGAAATGAAAGTTTTAAAAATAAAAATAAAGGGATTATTTACAGTATTACAGTATTTACAGTATTATCTAGTCATGTCATGTGTCCTAAATTAACAAGGGAGAAATGATGATGATGATGATGATGATGATGATGATGATGATGATGACCTGCAGTGACTATCATATCAACTCCCTATGAAACCTTAGGGCAGGGGTGTCAAACTCAATGTCAGCCTTGGAAGCCATATTAGGCCGGAAGCTTCAATGCTGCCACTTCCTCATGTGTGGGAAAGTAGGAGGGGGGATTAGTAGACATAATAGCATTTTTTCCTATCCGTCAAGGTCAGAGCAGTCCAGCATCTGGAGGAGGAGTGGTCAGGGGTGGGCCGAGACGAAACCGACGGTGATTGGAGCATGTGACCGAAAGGGGAGAAAGGGATTGGTTTTGGGATCTTTGTATTAGTGAAGGAAAGCCTGGGTTTTTCAGATTCAGGATTTCCCAGATGTGCCAGTTGTCAATATTTCAAGCTGCATTTACTCTAGTGCTGACATAAGAAGGAGAAGCGAAGGCGTCTGGAAAGGGACGTTTGACTTTTCACCTACTTATTTTCCCTGGAGATAATATCCCCTAGGAGATGGGATGGGAGGGGGGAAATTCCTTTGAGCTGGAGTAGATTAGGGGTAGAATGACTTGGAAGATGGCCAATGAGTGCAGGGGAGTGGGGAACGGAAAGGGAGGGTTTTGGGGCTGGAAGTCAGTGTTGGCTTCGATGGAGCTGGGTCTAGAATGTCGTGCTTAATAAATAGGAGTTTTTCTTCAAAGACTTTGTTTGAAATGCAATTTATTTGAGACGACCTCGAAACCTGACACCAGTTTACCTATTGCTAATAAAGAGAACTTTGGAAAATGCCTGCTTCCGTGTCTTTACTGGGAGTCGGGGGTTTTCTGGAACGCTGACACTCAAGGCCTGTAGGGCCACCCTGGAAACGATGAAGGACTGCACACGGCCCTCCCATTTTCTCTGGCATAGTCCTCAGGCCGTCACAGGCACGAGTGACATCGAGCTGGCCACGCCCACCTTGGCCATGCCCAACCGGCCCCCTGAGGTCAAACACAACCTTGATGTGGCCCTCAATGAAATTGAGTTTGACACCCCTGTCATCTTTGTTCCTTCCATCCAGATTAATTGACCAACCATAAGCATGTTAAAAATATTGCAGATTTCCTGGACCCAGTCAGTCAAAACGTTTCAGGTGGCAGAGACTATGAGGAAAACTTTTTCCGTTGTGGCTCCTGCTCTTTGGAGAATTTTGCTGCCTGAGGTGAGATCTGCCCTCACCATTTTGGCCTTTAGGAGGGGAGTTAAGACCTGGCTCAGCTGGATGAGTCTTGATGGGGGAGCTCTAAATTGGAGGTGTCTGGTGAACTAATAGAGAATTTGCTACATCTGGATGATCCTGGCCTTCAGGTGTTTTTAATTTATTGTTGCTAATACTTCAATATTTATTATTTTAATTTTAAGCTGCCCAAAGTCACTTTGCAGAATGGGTGGCATGCAAATTTAACATATAAATAAAATAAGAATGAATTTAAAACATCCATTTTTTTCTCATATGAATTATAAAAGATTTTATAGATTCTTTAAACCAAGCCTTGATCAGTGCAGAATTATATAAATCCATAACTGAGCCAATCCTGTTTGAAAATCTCTAGAGAGCAAGAAGCAGAAGGGAATTCAACTCAACGAATTCTTTATGTATTATTCTGTATAATGCTATATTATTTAGATAGGTTAGGAGAGGGCTACAAGACTTCCAACTCCATGTTAATAATAATGCTATGCAGAATATCCCTGAAGGGTTTTTAATATAACAGATTCTCATGCTAAAAGACATCATAGAAAGACAGCTGTGTTAGTCTAGGGCAGTCAGAAATCAAAATGAATCTGATAATCCTTTTTCTGTCTAGAAATTTTTATTAAAAACATAGTCTTTCATGAACTATACCTCCCTTCATTAAAAACATAGAAAAGCCACACATGTACGTCAGGGGTGAAATCCAGCAGATTCTGACAGGTTCTGGAGAACCGGTAGCAGAAATTTTGAGTAGTTTGGAGAACCGGCAAATACCACCTTTGGCTGGTCCCAGAGTGGGGTGGGAATGGAGATTTTGCAATATCCTTCCCCTGGAGTGGGGTGGGAATGGAGATTTTGCAGTATCCTTCCCCTGCCATGCCCATCAAATCATGCCCACAGAACCAGTAGTAAAAAAAATTGAATTTCACCACTGATGGACATCATGAAAGGAGTTGCAGAGTCCTTTATAATAAAATTGGTCAGTCTGAAATGGTGCTACCAGACTCCTACTGATTCAGAAATCTTCACGACATACCTACTTACCTTTCAGAGATAAAACTTAGCAACAAAGATGATCCTGCCTGATTCTTTTGCTATACCTATTTCTTTTTGTTAATTTTGTGTGTAGGATAGTAAGGCGACGGATAATGTAGTACTGGGGAAGAATAAAGGAAGGAAATGTCTATGGAGATTCTCACTCATCCAGGTCATGGCTGTCCCAAAGGTGCTTTTTTCAGGAGGCAACTGGAGTTTCTGGTTTTTCTTTGAAGACTTCTCATCCAAGAAGCTTCTTCAGCTCTCTTCCAAAAAAAAGCCTCTTGGATGAGAAGTGAAACATCTTCAAAGACAAACCAGGAAATCCAATTGCCTCTTGAAAAAGCCCCTTTAGGAAATGAAGAAAATTTGAAGGAATACCATTATGAATTTTGCTGCCGATTGCAATTTTGGAATCTGCATACGGTAGGGTTTTCAAATCATTTAATTTTATTAATAAACTCCCCTATCGCTAATCTTGTTCGGAGCCCTGAAATAGCTGTAATAATGAATAATGGAACTAACCAGATCACGAGGAATAACAGTACCGTACTGACTGGAGACATAGAATGAAAATGGATTGTCTAATAGAGACAAATAGAATATGAATGAAAAGGCAATGAGCCAGACTTCCATACAATTGTTACAAGGAAATCCATGCGGCCATTTCCTTCGGGTTCTTTGTCACTGTTCTTTGGCAGAAATGAAATTTCAGAGATCGATCGCCAACTAGCGTAGTTGCATAGGATTAATGACTTTGACATTGTGGAAGCATTTGAAAATGAGATAAGTTCTAAGGGTCTGAAGGATGATAATAGAGAATCAGTGAACTCTGTCAATATTTTTGTAGCTGCTCCCTTTCTGGGTTAGGTCCTGGAATCTGTTTTGAATACTGATTGGCCTCATTCTGGTGGGGATCTTACCTGAATTTGATCAGAATTATGGAGTCCTGAAATGTCATGGTTGCAGTCAGAAAAATATTGAAGGAAACACATCCCTTTGTGCTTAGTTTTTAAGGAGGCCACAAAAAAGATTCTTAATCTGTTCTGCCCCAGCTCCGGATTCCCAAGAATTGTGACACACACCAACGGTCCTTATCAAAGTTATAACATACCAAGAATAAACAAAGTCCAGCAAAGTTTGGCAACCAGCCCAGAAAACAAGATACGATAAGACACTCACTCTCCAAAATGCTCTGTAATAATTACACGTTGTTTCCAGCAAGAAATTACTAACTGTGTGCAACTTAAATAGGCTAAGGGAGTGGCCAATTATCCTCAAACCTTACTCTCGAAGAGACCTCCTCCTCCTCCTGAGTAGCCACTCCTGCCTTTTGGCAGCCCTGCATGCCTGAGCATTGAGGAGAGGCTCCTCCACTTCGCTCTCTCCACTTGAAGGAGCCTCTGGAGGTTCTGAAGGCCCTGGCTGAGTTTCTGCCTCTGGCACCACATCCTCTTCAGCCTCCTTGCTGTCCAACGCGAGCGCTGGCTGCGCAGGCTGCTGGCGTGACCCCACACCAGCTCCTCGTCGTCGGGATCAGCCACAATCTGCGCAGGCTGCTGGCGGGCCACAATATAATCAAAACCACAGCAATGATGTACTCCATCATGGTTCCTCCCCACCCGCCAATCAGTGGTGGGTTGCTCCCGGTTCTGTCTGGTTCAGGGAACCGGTAGTAAAAGCGGCGGGAGGCTCTGCCCACCCGCCCGGACGTCATAATTGATGATCTGTGCATGTGTGCGCTCCTGTTACAAACTGGTAAGTAGAACCCACCCCTGCCTCCAATTGTATGTTTTTGAAACCTAGGATCCACCTTGCCTCTGAAGATGCCAAGAATAATTGCTGGCAAAGACTTAAGAAACCTTTAATTTTTCGACTATGGTTGTTAAACCCTAAAACTCAATACTGTCCATTTTTTCATTTGAATGTAGCAAATGTTTCTATTTGAGCTCTGATTTTGATCAAAGTTCTGGGAATGTTGTTGTTTTAATAACAGATCCTATAGCCTCAAAATATTTGACATTAGATTTTGCCTAGATCTGCGGTTTTATATGAGAATGTAGACTGTTGATTTTCCTCATGGCCTGGTTCTCCTTCTCCTTCTCCTTCTCCTTCTCCTTCTCCTTCTCCTTCTCCTTCTCCTTCTCCTTCTCCTTCTCCTTCTCCTTCTTCTTTTTTTTTTATATATATCACATAAGTAGTAACTATTATTAATAATGTTTACTGGCTAGTTGCCCCTGAGCCCTGTCAGAACATCCACAGAATTAATTTGGTAGATGCCGTAATGGATCTGAACATCTTAATCATTTCAAGAATAGATCTTTACATATACTATGGAATTTGTATTAGATATGAAGTTCCTCCAACCTCTGACACATAGCATAGGACCGTGATGGCAAACCTATGGCACGTGTACCACAGATGGCACATGGAACCATATCTGTGGGCACACAAGCGTTGCCCCAGCTCAGCTCCAGCTGATTTTTGGGCCTTCTGGGCCCACTGGAAGTCAGGAAACGGCCTGTTTCCAGCCTTCGGAGGGCCTCTGGGGGGTGGGGAAGGCTGTTTTCCCCCCTCCCCAGGCTCCAAGAAAGCCTCTGGAGCCTGGGGAGGGCGAAAAATGGACCTACCGGGCCCACTGTGCCACTGTGTGCCAAAAGTGGGGGGAGTGCGGGGGGTGGGACGCATTGAATTATGGGTGTGGGCACACGCATGCACGACCCCCCGACTCCACCTGCTTTTGGCACGCGACGGCAAAAAGGTTAGCCATCACTGGCATAGGATATCTTAAAGTTCTTTATTCTTCTGAAAAAACGTGAAGTATTATTCTAAATTAAAGTATTTTTCCAGCTACCTGTGGTTCTAGAAGAAACAAAAAAGTTGTTTTTTTTCTGTATATATATATATATATATATATATATATATATATATATATATATATATATATATATATATATATATATATAAATTTCTTAAATTGTAAGGATGCATGATTGTTGTTTTCCAAAGAATAGCAACAAGACTGTGGCCATTTCTTTTAACTTTAAGAATGTTGAGAAGATAGATCAGCATTTACCAGCTTGTATCTATTCTCTCTAAACCTGGCAGTATATCCTTGAGTGTTTTGCAGTAAAAGGAAGAAAATGTAGCTATATTTTAAAAATAAAGATGGGAGAAATTACTGATGAGAGGTAACATTTTTTCCCACAAAGGCTGTGGAATGAAACTGAACATGGTGCATTGTGTAGTTTCAAGTGATAGCTACTTTATTCTTTAAAAAAAATGAATATTGCTTTGCAGCAATAATAAATTCACTTCATATGAAATTCTTTACCAAATCCTGCTTTGAATTCTCCCCAATGAGTTTGAACGAATCTGAATTAGCATGACCTCATGCCTGTTACCCCAGTTTGTGGCATTCCTCTCTACACCGAGCCACTTCATTCATTCAGAGGGATTAAGGGCCCCTTATTTTAGTTCCTTCTACCCTAAATTTTTAGACTTGGCAGTGGATTTATCTGGCTGCACCTCAAAAAGAAAATTAGACCAGGAAGACAAAACAGGATCTTGAAAGAAAGCAATAATGAAGCACTTCCATACGCTTTCTGAAAAACATGGATATAACACAATAATAAAGGGACCTTGGAGGTCTTCTAGTCCAACCCCTGCCCAGGCAGGAAACCCTATACCACTTCAGATAAATGGTTATCCAACATCTTAAAAACTTCCAGTGTTGGAGCATTCACAACTTCTGGAGGCAAGTTGTTCCACTGATTAATTGTTCTCACTGTCAGGAAATTTCTCCTTAGTTCTAAATTGGTTCTCTCCTTGATGAGTTTCCATCTGTTTCTTCTTGTCCTGCCCTCAGGTGCTTTGGAAAATAGCTTGACTCCCTCTTCTTTGTGGCAGCCCCTGAGACATTAGAACACTGCTATCATGTCACACTTAATCCTTCTTTTCATCAAACTAGACATTCCCAATTCCAGCAACCATTCTTTATATGTTTTAGTCTCCAGTCCCCTTTATCCATGCCAACACTCTGTTTGGCTTGAGGGGATTTTTGTAACTTTTATTTCCCCTTGGATCATAAGCATTTTTTTAAAAAAAAGAAAGTCCCTTCATATATATATATATATATAACCTTCATATTAAAAAGTCTCAACTTCAGTCACTTGGTAACTCCAGTTTGAAGAGATTGTAGCCAAAAACTTGGCAAGTTAAGAAACAAAGCTATATGACCCATGACAATGGAAGTTTTTTTAAAAAAATAATTTCTAAACCTTTGAGGAAATAACCTGTTCTGAAAAATTGAATGCGTTTTCTAGGTAATCTTATGTTATTTATTTGCTTTATTTCTTTCCAGAGATACAGTTATGTGGGCATCACAGAACAGACATGTTCACACTTTCATTTTCATGTGGGCTTTTAATTTTCAATGAAAGAATGGCTTGTGGTTTCCAATTATTTTTCTCCTTTGTGTCTTTCCTTGTATAGCCATGTCTTCAAAGAAAATTCTAAGTCTCAAAGAAAACAAAAAACAACCCAACAACAAGCAAGTTATTTCAAAGGACACCCCTCTTTAAAAAATAAAAAGTTTTGGAACACTTTCTGACTTGTAAACAGATTGGATGGCAGTACATGTATTAATTTAATATCTGTACCAAATGTATGTGGAGATGGAAAGTATATGAGTTTGTAAATATGAATTGGAGAGGCATTGAATCAGAGGTGGGTTTCAGCAGGTTCTGACCAGTTCTGGAGAACCAGTAGCAGAAATTTTGAATAGTTTGGAGAACCGGTAGTAAAAATTCTGACTGGCCCTTCCCCCATCTATTCTCTGCCTCCCGAGTCCCAGCTGATCAGGAGGAAATGGGGATTTTGCAGTAACCTTTCCCTGGAGTGGGGAGGGAATGGAGATTTTACAGTAACCTTCCCTTGCCATGCCCACCAAGACATGCCACGCCCACCAAGCCACACCCACAGAACCGGTAGTAAAATTTTTTGAAACCCACCACGGATTTGAATGCGACACCTCATTATAAGATGGATGTTTCTGTAGGGAGAGAGTGTCAAAAAGTCAAATTTATGGTCCCCACCACAAGATTGAAGTTCTGCCCCCTTTTTATCGGTGTCATATGACCCACACATGTAAAAAAAGGGAGATGGGGCTTCAAATACATATAAAGTATACAAGAAATACAAATACAAATACAAGAAATATTTTGATTCCCCTTCTTTCTTTTACTATTTGCCCACTTACTTACTTTCTTTTTCTTGCCTCCTGGAGTTGTAGATGCTCCAGGTTTTCAAAAATAGTCTGGACAAGAATTTGGCCAGGATGGCATAAGGTCTCCTGCTTTGAGCAAGTGTTTAAAGATTACAGATTAACAGAGTTGGAAGGGAACTTGTAGGTCATCTAGTCCAACCCCCCGCCCAAGCAGGAGACCATATTCCTCAAAATCCTGTGCAAATCCTTTGAAAGAAATGCTTTACAACAGGAGGGAGTATATATGCAAAGATCCTCTGTTCCATTTTGGTATAAATTTCAAATGGATTAACAGATTAACAAAGTTGGAAGGGACCTTATAGGTCATCTAGTCCAACCCTCCGCCCAAGCAGACCCTACACCATTTCTGATAAATAACAGTCCATTCTCTTCTTGAAAGTCTCAAGTGATGAAGCTCTCACAACTTCTGAAGGCAACTTCTGTTCCACTGGTTGATTGTTCTCACTGTCAGAAAAATTCTCCTTATTTCTAGGTTGAATCTCTCCTTGATCAGTTTCCATCCATTATTCCTTGTCTGGCTTACAAGTGCTTTGGAAAATAGCTTGACCCTCTCCTCTCTGTGGCAGCCCTTCAAATATTGGAACACGGCTATCATGTCTCCCCTGGTCCTTCTCTTCACTAGACTAGCCATGCCCAGTTCCTGCAACTGTTCTTCATATGTTTTAGCTTCCAGTCCCCTCATCATCCTGGTTGCTCTTCTCTGCACTTTTTCTAGAGTCTCAACATCTTTATTTAAAGTGTGGTGACCAAAACTGGATGCAGTATTCTAGGTGTGGTCCTCCAAAGTCCCTTCCAGCCCTACAATTCTATGTTCTTTAGGGATGCCCCTGATGTGAAAATAGCTTCAAGCTTCAAGGGATCAAGAACAAGCTGCTTAAACACATACTCAAACATGGCTAGTTCCTTGTTCCCTTGCCCCTTTGATCAACATAGCTTCCCTTCCTGCAAGGTAGATCAAACAACTATGGCACAATTTGCATTAATTTACTTATTTTATAATTCAATAAAAGCTCCAAAGAGTTACCTGTTAATGAGGAATTGTTGAACTTAGCAGTTAGCAAGTCTTTAAAAAAAACCTCAGTTCTGAGATCAAAGCGGCACTCATAGAGTTAGTGAAAACAGCAAGGCAATCAGTTGCTTTTCTCTGGACAATATTTATTTTCAATAGGGTAACTGTTCTCCTTCAGCTTTCTCAATTCAGTAGATTGGGTCAGCTATTTGCTGAGCTGTTATGCCTTTCCCCACTTCCATAAATAAATAAATACTTGGCAGCCCTCCAAACACATCCCCATTTGGGTCACTTAAGTTTATAAACCAGTGGTTTCTTGCAAATGAGCTGTTCAACCTTTTTGTTTGCCTGGGCAACATTGAGTGAAGAGGAATTATCTTGGGTTGCATATGAAATACATAAATGGATAAATAAAAAAAAATCATAATAATGTTAAAAGTTTGCGATCTTGTAGGACCAGCTGTCCAGGGCAGGGGTGGGTTCTAAATTTTTTTACTACTGGTTCTGTGGGCGTGGCTTATTTTGTGGGTGTGGCTTGGAGGTCATGTGACTAGGTGGGCGTGGCTAGCTGGTCAGAGTCATTTCTGGAAGGTCCTCGCACTTATGACCAGTCCTCGCACTTACGACCTGACTCATTTGTTTGCTTTTAACACTGATCAGCTGTAGGACGGCCCTTTGAAGCCCCGCGGTAAGAGTTTAAACAGTTTTTTTCCCTCTAGTCATCAGCTGGGACCCAGGAGGCAGCAATAGATTGGGGGTGGGACCAAATAAAAGGTAAGAATAACGTAGGGGGGTGGGGGGGTGGGAGGGCAGGGGGGAGAACCGGTTCGGTGACGTCATATCATCACCGCTACCGGCTCGGCTGAACCGGACCGAACCGGAAGGAACCCACCACTGGTCCAGGGCCACATGCAGCCCATTTGCTGCAGGCTGGACATGTCTGGTTTATCTTATGGTATGAATCCAGGCACTGTTCTTTGTAAAGCATGAGTTACAAACCTGGCGTATTATTCAAACATCTCTTCCCTTCCTCCCCATGTTTATTCATAGCTTGTATTTTATCGTAATTTTAATGTGATTTTATATATTTATGGTTTCAGTTTAATGTTGCAAGCCACCCAGAGTCTGCTTGGGATGAGATGGGTGGCAAACAAATTTAATATATGCTGATGATAAATAATAGCCAATTGGTTTACTTCAGGGGTGAAATGCTCCCGGTTCGGACTGGATCGCCCGATCTGGTAGCGATGGTGGCGGGTGGTTCGGAGAACCGGTAGCAAACATCCCTGCCCCTCCCCATGCCCAGCTGAGCCGTGTGATCATCAGAGGCTTTTTTTTTAAAAAAAGCATTTTTTCTACAACCTCTTCAGCCGAAGAGGGTGTAGAAAAAATGTTTTTAAAAGCCTCTGACGATCCCAGGTCAGTTGCCTGATCGCCAGAGGCTTTTAAAAGCATTTTTTTACAACCTCTTCGGCTGAAAAAATTGCTTTTAAAATTAAAAAAAAAGCCTCTGATGATCCTGCAGCTCAGCTGGGATATCAGAGGCTTTTAAAAGCATTTTTTCTACAACCTAGAGGTTGTAGAAAAAATGTTTTTAAAAGAAAAAAAAAAGTTGGCCACGCCCAGCCAGTCACATTACACCCGCCCCACGAAGCCACGCCCACAGAACTGGTAGTAACAAATTTTACACTTCACCACTGGTTTATTTAACAAGCCATGATTAAATAAAGCATGACTTGATATATGAATTTAATCATGGGAGCACTGAGCAACACATTTTAAGAAAGATTCACATAAAATGGAATATGTTCAGAGAAAGACAGCCGATATAGGCAAAGGACCTCCAAAATTGTACCAAAGGTGCTTTTTCAAAAGGCAACTGGAATATATCACTTCCTTGAGGAAGACATTTCACTTCTCATCCAAGAAGCTTCTTCGGTTCTAAATGACTGAAGGAATTTAGAAGTGAAGAAGCTTCTTGGATGAGAAGCAAAACGTCTTCCTCAAGGGGAAAAAACATCCAATTGCCTTTTGAAAAAGCACCTTTGAGACAGCCATGACCTGGATGACTGAGCATCTCCCTAGGCATTTGGAAATTGTAGTTGACAGCATAGGACATGCTAACTTTGTGTTTGGGCTTAATGCCATAATCTTGGGAGACAAAGAAGAGAAACAGAGCAGTAGTGAAATCTGAACCGATTTACTACTGGTTTGGTAGCTGTGCATGCGCGCTGCACGCTAAACATGCATTATGCATGTGCATGCACAGTGCGTACCATGCACCAAATGCGAGGTGCACGCATGCGCAGTGCACACCAAAAGGAGGCATGGGGTAAGTAGAGCAGCACATGGGGAGGTGTGTGATCAGCTGTGGCACACAATCTTCAGAGCCTTTTTTTTTTACTTTTAAAAGCTTTTTTTTTACAACCTAATAGGTTGTTAAAAATGCTTTTAAAAGTAAAAAAAAGGCTCTGACGATCGCGCGGCACAGCTGTGATTGTCGGAGCCTTTTTTTTTTTTACCTTTTAAAAGCATTTTTTACTACTGGTTCCAGAGAACCGGTAGTAAAAAAAATGCTAAGAAGTTTTTTAAAAAGTTCTGATGATCATGTGTCGCTCAGCTGATCGTCGGATTTTTTTTTTTTTTACATTTTTTACTATGGTTCAGCAAATCAGTAGCCTTTTTTACTCAGGAGCCTTGGTAGTACAGTGGTTTAATGCACCCTGTAATTAACACAGCTGCCTGCAATTACTGCAAGTTCAATTCTCACCAGGCTCAAGGTTGACTCAGCCTTCCATCCTTTCTGAGGTAGGTTAAATGAGGTCCCAGTTTGTGGGGGCAATAAGCTGACTTTGTATAAATATACAAAAAAGTATGAAGGCTATTGCTTAACGCATTGTAAGCCGCCCTGAGTCTCCGGAGAAGGGCGGCATATAAATCAAATAATAATAATAAAAAAATACTACCGGTTCGGTGAACTGGACCTAACTAGTAGCATTTCACCCCTGAAACAGAGTAATTCATGAATTCTAGAGATGCAGGGCTGGCCCTTCGCAAAGCCCAGAGAGAATCCTCTTGGCAGCCTTGCGGGTCTTCTAAAATAATAGGGCTCATGCTATTGTGAACAACATATGAAAAAGAGCAATATGTTTCTAACCAGTGAAGTTGGGTTCCTTGCTTTGCTACTAATCAGATTAGAATTTGGTGATTGCTTCGCATTTGATCGAAACGGTACCATCTCATAAAAACTGGGAGGGTAGTAATATAATGGAGTGCCTATAACTGCAAGGCTTAGTCTGATTCCCTTTCATCTTTTTGCACTTAACTTTTAGAGCTGAGAACAAAGGTTATCTACTCCCCAGAGCAAACAAATTGACAGGATAGGAAGAAAGTAGACTAGTTCAGCTGTGATCCTTCTTTTTAATATTTCCACATTTATTTTAATTTCAGCTTCTACCCCCAGAGATTTTTTTTTCCCCTTCTTCTTCTCTTATCTCAGAGCTGCATCATGCAAGTTATAAAATTCCAGCTGTACATTATGATTTCTATTCTTTCTTAGGCTTGCTGTCTTGGGGCATCCTTGGGACAAAACCTTGATGAAAAATAAATCATGAACATTGATCGGGTTTAAACTTACTTGCTTTTATTCCCCTCCTAGATTTGTGATTCTTCTGTCTACTTCTGAATCAAGAATTATAAGAGAGGTTGTCGGTATTTAAAATTAAAATCCATGTGAAAATTCAAATGGAATCTTTTTCTATATTTCCAATAGAAATATATATATTTCCAATACATACATACATACATACATACATACATACATACATACATACATACAATACTTATATTTACTATATAAGTTCAAGGTTGACTGAGCCTTCCATTCTTCCAAGGTGGGTCAAATGAGGACCCAGATTGTTGGGGGCAATATGCTATTTAGTATACTGTCTTTGGTATAAGCCGCCCAGAGTCCTCGGAGAGTGGGTGGCATAGAAATATGACTAATAATAATAATAATAATAATAATAATAATAATAATAATAATAATATAATAATAATAATAATAATAATAATAGCAGCAATCTTTTTATTTGCAGCCTTAAGAACACAGTTCACTTTGCTTTGCGCCTCCTAATTTTCTGCAGAGAAAAAAACAAACCCAGTGCAAGCTGTTTGTTTATTGCCTATCAATAAACAGGAGCGTGATTTGATTGTCTGTGATTTCTCTTCTTCGTCTTCTCTTGTCTTACTGCAGTTAACAGCTTTAATTACATTTCTAGAAAATTTGCTTCTGACTCTGACTTATGCTGACTCTGTAAACCGCTTAGAGAGAGCTGTAAAGCAGTATATAAGTGTACGTGTTATTGCTATATAAGAGCCATGATGGCAAAGTGGTTAGAATGTGGTTTTGCAGGCTGACTCTGCTCACTGCCAGCAGTTTGATCCTGACCGGCTCACGGTTGAATCAGCCTTCCATCTTTCTGAGGTGGGTAATATGAGGACCCAGATTTTAGGGGGCAATATGCTGACTCTGTAAACCAGTTAGAGAGGGCTGTAAAGCACTATGAAGCTAAGGTGACCAGACGTCCCGCTTTTGGCGGGACAGTCCCGCTTTTGAGCAATTTGTCCCGCGTCCCGCGACGTTTCAAAAAAGTCCCGATTTTTCTTGAGCCCCAGCTGATGGCTAGAAGAAAAAAAAAACTGTTTAAACTCTTGCCCGGGGCTTCAAAGGGCCGCCCTACAGGCAATCAGTGTAAAGCAGTTTTTTTTTCCCCTAGCTAAGCTTCAGAAACGAAACCGAAACCAGGGTCTTTGGTGCAGCGTGACAAAATGAGGCAGAGAGAGATTTATTTTTATTTTTATTTTTCCTCCCCAAAAAAGGTAGGTGAAAAACTGCAAACAATGGGAAATTTAGGAGGAGAGTTCAAGATTTTAAAACACAAAGGAAAAAAAGCTGTATTTAACTAGGGAATTGTAATAATTGAGATACTATTAATTGTATATTGTGTTGAAAGCAGAAATGGTTAAATTGTGGTTCGGAGGAATATATGGGAGAAATTATTTGGTTTATTATTATTGGTAAATATAATTAATTGATTTGTAAGAAATTGGATTGCATGGAAATAATTGGAATATTCATGTTCATATTGATTAATATACAAAAAAGATAGTTTTATAACTAATTGATTTATATTAAAATGTTGAATTTGTATTAAACAACTGTATTACATAATTACATAATTAAACAATGTGAGGATGGATATAAAAATAGATGACAATGGGAAGGGGTATAATATAGAATAGAAGGGAAAAATTGAATTTGATTAAGATTAGAGATGAGGATGAAGGGTAATGTTGGTTTTTTTAAAAAATAGATGAGGAATAAATATGGCAAAAAGGAAATATAGAAATTGTAAATTTAATTGAAATGACTAAACGCTGTTTAAATTTGTGAACCAGCCAAATATTCTGTTCAAAGAAAATACATTGTATGTTTGTATGTGTGTTTCTAATTATTGCTATTTATTCATATTTGTTCTCTTTTATTCTTTAAAGTTTAACAATTCATTCTTTATCTTAATATCTTTATATTTACTTGGGGTTGGCTTTCTTCCCTTTCATCTTTTTTATTGTACAGCAATCTTTCTCCTCAAACCTACCACCTCTCTCTTTTCTTTCCTTCTTACTTTCTCTTCCCCCCACCCTCTTTTTCTCCTCCCTACTTCCTCTTTCTTTCTCCTTCTCCTCCTCTCTTCCTCCCTCTCTTACCCTCACTCCTACTCTAATTTCCATTCCTTCATCCCTCTCTATTGCTGTAATCCTTTAATGCATATGGACTACTCAGAGGGCTGAAAAAGTTATTTTTGACTGGTCCTCACACTTTTGACCAGTCCTCGAACTTATGACTGTCCTCACATTTTACATTTTTGCCCTATCTTGTCATCATGGTGAAGAGAAGCAGTTGTGAAATGAGTGACATGGTTGTTAAGAATGCTGCATGGGCATAAATGTGAGGATGGTCATAAGTGTGAGGACCAGTCAAAAGTGCGAGGACCTGTCAGAAATGACTTTTTTCAGCTCTCTGGTTAGTCCTTTTGTGCATATGGACTACTCAGAGGGCTGAAAAAGTTATTTTTGACTGGTCCTCACACTTTTGACCAGTCCTCGAACTTACGACTGTCCTCACATTTTACATTTTTGCCCTATCTTGTCACCTTGTTGAAGAGAAGCAGTTGTGAAATGAGTGATATGGTTGTTAAGAATGCTGCACGGGCATAAATGTGAGGATGGTCATAAGTGTGAGGACCAGGCAAAAGTGTGAGGACCTGTCAGAAATGACTTTTCAGCCCTCTGAGTAGTCCCTATACACATAGCCATGGCCACCTGGTCACATGACCAGGTAGCCACGCCCACCCAGTCACATGGCCTCCAAGCCACGCCCACACAATAAGCCACGCCCACAATGGTGTCCTTCTTACCAATGTTAAAATCTGTTCACCTTACCCTATAGACATAGCCATGGCCACCCGGTCACATGACCAGCTAGCCACGCCCACCCAGTCACATGACCAGCTAGCCACGCCCACAAAATAAGCCACGCCCACAATGTCCCTCTTTACCAATGTTAAAATCTGGTCACCTTATATGAAGCGGTATATAAGTCTAAGTGCCTATTCCTTCTCATTCCTATGTGTCTGCCTCAAACTCGGGTCCTGTACTAAAGGCCTGGGAGTTTGAGTGTTCTGTGCAGGATCTTAGCTATTCCTAGCACTGCACTGTTCTGGATAGAGAACTTATATTGGTCATTTCTGAGATCTGTTAGAGCCCCTCTTCTGGGTTAGGAGTCACAGCCCCAAGTGTTCCTCCCTACTATTATTGGGATCACCTTGGCTTTTACTTTCCACTTTCTCTCTAGTTCGTCCTTCAGGGCCTAATACTTCTCCAGCTTCTCATACTCCTTCTCACCAATGTTACTGTCTGGATCTGGAAGTCTCACAGGATCTTAGCCCCTGTTATTTTCTATGAATTTCTGTGGAATCTCTTATCTGAACTTGGGATGGTCTAGGCCAGGGGCCTCCAGCCTTGTCAACTTTTAAGACTTGTGGACTTCAAGTCTTACTGGCTGGGGAATTCTGGGAGTTGAAGTCCTCAAGTCTTAAGGTTGCCAAGGTTGGAGATCTCTGGTCTAGCCCCTACCCAGTGCAGCAGGAGTGGGTTCTAATTTTTTTTACTACCAGTTCTGTGGGCGTGGCTTATTTTGTGGGTGTGGCTTGATGGTCATGTGACAATTCTTTAGGATTTAGCAGAGGTACTGGTCTACTAGGCTTTTAACTGCTTGCAGAGCTGTACTGGTCTACTCATTTATTTTTGCAGGCACTGGTCTACTCATGTATTTTTGCAGGCATCAGTCTACTCATGTATTTTTGCAGGCACTGGTCTACTCATTTGTTTTCTTTTAACACTGATCAGCTGTAGGGCGGCCCTTTGAAGCCCCGCAGCAAGAGTTTAAACAGTTTTTTTCCTTATAGCCCATCAGCTGGGACTCAGGAGGCAGCAATAGATTGGGGGTGGGGCCAAATAAAAGGTAAAAGAATAACGTAGGGGGGTGTGGGGAGCAGGGGGGGCAGAACCGGTTCGGTTACATCATATCGTCACCGCTACCGACTCGGCAGAACCGGGCCGAACCGGGAGGAATCCATCACTGCAGTGCAGATATTCCTGCACACAATGTCAACTATTTGGCTGTTCATGTTGTTTGTGCCCACATCTTACACCCTGTCCCTATGTGTTGAGCTGTTTCTGAAGCCTCTTTGCATAATCCAGACCTTGGGCCTGTCGGGTGTGGGTTTCCTTGAAGACTACTTGGAAACTTCAGCTATTCTGGAAGTAGTTAGGTCTAATGACAATCTTAATTTCCTAATGGAGAAGTGCCCCAGTGCACTGCCTGTTTATTGAGGTCAAGGTTGTTATAATACCTAAAGCCAGGGGAGCATAACTCCCAAACAGACACCCCTTTACCTTATTCTCTCAAGTTTTGATCGTACATGCCATCTTTACTTATATTGTGACTCCGACCCCCAAGCCTGTCCTAACAGAGGGAGAGGACTCGGAAGGTGAAGGAGAGGATTTGGCAAGGCCTCCCTCTCCAGGACTCTCCTCTCTGGCAATGCCTCAGGTTTCCTCCGAAGGCCAAGAAGAGATATGCCAGGAGCAAGGCACTTTGGAGCAGCCGCAGATAGAGAGCGAGGGGGGTGAATTTTGGCTGGATCCCAGACAGTGTCGGAAGGATAAGCGTGCGCAGCAGAGAAAGAGGCGTGGGCGGGCCAGAGATTGAGCTGAATCACTGGACCACATCCCACAAGGGATAAAAGGGGATGTGTCGGCTATTCAGGCCTTGTGATGGACAAATTGAAAAGCTCGGAAGTCATATCGTGTTTCTAGAACCCTGTTAGAATCTCTTTTTGGATTTCTTCAGACTGGACTTTGACAATTCTTTGCTTTGAGGAATTAATTTGGTATATCGGACTGAAAAGAAAAAACTTCCCTTAGTGAGTAAAATCTCTTGGAAGGCAGTTCATGGTTCGCTGCCAAGACTGCTATCTTAAAGGAATTCCTGACTGTTTGATTCATTAACTCCTGACTGTCTGTTTGTGTGTGTGCATGCTACGGGGACAGAACAACTTAATCTGAGTTTAAAATATGGATTAGAATTGCACATGCTACATTAGATTTGGCATTTAGGAACAGCAGCCAGAGATCAAGGTCTCCAGTAATCTACAAACTGAGGTAGAACATGGATTTTCAACCCCTTTCCTGTGATATCCCTCTTTTCCTCTTCTTTCTCTGTTGTGACCTAGGTTTACTGAGTCATTACAATACACAATTAGTCCCAAACAAACCCATTTTATTGTAACAGCTGACAATTACGTTAATTTCCAGCTGAGTCCCAATTAGTTGCAAAACAAGTCCTTCGGAAGAAGTCCTTCGGGATAATCACCAACCTTTATCTTCTTTGACACCCTGCCAAAGGCCTTACTTGGCAAAACCCCACGAAGTTCAGAAACAAACAAGAGATGCTGACTGGAAACAGAGTTAACAACGTTGCTTTCCTGCGAAAGGCCCAAGTGCCTTTGTTTCTCTTTTAAGCCTTATGGGAGGGGCCAATCATCTCCTGGCCTTACTCCCAAGTTGTCCCTTTTGCTTTAGCTGCTCTTGCCTTTTGGCAGCTCTGCACATGCGTGCACTAGGAACAGACTCTTCCTGTTCCTCTGCCTCTCTGTTGTCTGACTCTGGGGGTTCCGGAGTCTGCACATCACTCCCAGATGGCCCTGGCCCCATCTCTGCCTCCGACACAGAGCCCTCGTCCGGGCCTTCCCTAGATTCCAGGACTAGCCCATGTTTCTCCCCAGCCTCCTCACTGTCCGACTCTGCTGCCAGCTCCACAGGCTGCTGGCGGACACACACACACACACACATACACACACTCCCTCACTCCTTCCCTCCCTCCCTCCCTGTCTCTCTCTCTCTCTCTTTCTCCCCATAACAGCACAATTTCCTAGTTCCAGTGCTCATCAGTTCACCAGACTATTTCCTAACTTCTCATTTCCTCAACTGTCTCTTCAAGAGCTAGGTGACAGTCGTGCTAGTCTTGGGAATAACCACAATAAATCCCAATGCATTTGAAAAGAGCAAATTCTATCTGCCTTCCCCTGGCTTTACCCTCTACTCACTGAAAGAGATTGTCATTTCCAAAGAAGACATTTTGAGTAAACGGTAAAGTCACCTGGTCATGTACTTTCCTTTTGCCAGCAATCTTACAATTGGCTGCTGAGATACCTTTGTGGGCTCATTATAGAACATTCTTGGCATTTTTCATTGTAAGCTCGAATACTCACATGTCTTTGATACAGAATTTCATTTCTTGGCATCTGAGTTCTTGTCACGAAGTAGAATGAGATACTAATATGGAGTAAAAGAGTTTTCAGAAAATAAAAAGAAAATGTTTTTTTTTTTAAGTCACCCAGTAATGTTTCATTGTCAGTGGTATATTGGCAGAAGAAGGAAATTGAACCCCGTTCTCTTTTGAAATGATTTATTAATATCTCCTTTGAACAGGTAGGAATTGATTACAAAAATTCTTTGATCTCCTACTCTCGCATTCCTCTTCACCTTTGTGAAATCTAGTACCCTGCAAATAAATTAGCTCTTATAATTCTACAGCTGTTGTATCATGTTGTTTGGGGAATAATGGGAGTTGAACTCCCATCACATCAACCAGGATACAAGCCTGGAAAGTTAACAGACTTAACAGTAACAGAGTTGAAAGGGACCTTAGAGGTCATCTAGTCCAACCCCCTGTACTAGGGATTCGAACCGCCAAACTGGTGACCTTTCTGATTGACAAGCTCAGTGTCTTAGCCACTGAGCCACCTAGTAATATCAAGTTAATATCATTATTGGTTATTTTTGTTCAGCTTTCTGTATTCTTCTTCTTTGAAAAATGACATTGCTTCGTTTAACTTCGATAACTGTTTAACATTATCAAAGATATACACTATATATACACTTAAGTTATGCTCTATCTATCTATCTATCTATCTATCTATCTATCTATCTATCTATCTATCTAAAGTGTTTTTCTATCGAGGCACCTGGTCTGCCCCAGCATGTGGGAGGGAGCATATTGTGAAATATAAATTTTATATATATACAGTATAGTGCTTGATCTGCTTCTAATATCTTGTTTTTGATTCTGATCTTGTTATTTTAAAGTTGTGAGCTTTGATATGGTTGTTTTAATATTGAATTGCTGACGACCAAGGATGTATATTTTTAAATAAACATATGTTTCTCTTTCTTGGCTTACATATTTCATAAAAGTCCTTTGGTTGATGGTTATTTACCTCATCCCAGTTTTGGGCCTGATGCTTTAACCCAGGGTGGGGAACAATGACCCTTTTAAAACTAGTGGACTTCAACTCCCAGAATTCCTGAGCCAGCCATGCTCAGTCATAAAGGGGCCATCGTTCTCTACCTTTAACTACTTTAACTGCTTTAACTACTACCCCAAACTGCTTCTTTAGCTATCAATAAGGGTAAAATAAATATAACAATCTATAGGTCTGATAATTTTGCAACCCAAAGTACTCAATATTAGTTATACATGCATATTCTATTAGATAATTCCTCCTTGTATTGATACAACTGTAAAAACCATATTATTCAGACATTACGCATGGCTGCTTCAGAAACACAATTGCATTTTCCATGTCAAAAAACAAGCCGTGAATGCTATCCTGAAAATTAAAAATCTAATCTGGCTTTCTTGCAGCTATGAATATTCAGAATAATGAATATTGTTCCCTTGTTGAAAGCTGACGAACAGGATAGATTCCCTCCACCTCCCGTCTTTTTTGATGATAGAAAAACTCATTAGAAATGTGATGTTATTAGCAGTTTCCCTTGAATTGCAAATTTCTATCATACTATAACTAGTATTATGATAATGATGAAATTAAATTAAATTAGCATATCACATACTATACAGGAAAAGTGTTAATACATTATAGTAATACAAGGCAACAGATAATTGCCAGCTTAATAAGAATTTGTCCTCTGAAAAGATCATTTGGCTTACATCTTCTTCCTTCAGGCTTGGAAAACTGTAGCTCATACTGGTTTATTTTGTAAAGCCAATCACAGGTTAAGTAAAAGACCATCTATCATAATACTATGGATTTGGATGGTATATTTTTATTTATTTACTTATTTATTTATATCTTGCCTTTATTATTTTTATAAATAACTCAAGGTGGTGAACATACCTAATATCCTGTCCTTCTCCTATTTTTACCTACAACAACCCTATAAGTTGGGTTGGGCCAAGAGAGAGAGATTGGTCCAAAATCACCCAGCCAGCTTTCGTATCTAAGGTGGGACTAGAACTCACAGTCTCTTGCTGATTGGTCCAAAGTCACCCAACCAGCTTTAATGTCTAAGGTAGGACTAGAACTAATGTTCTCCTGTTTTCCCAAAGATACCCAGCCAGTTTTCGTGCCTAAAGTGGTATCATAACTCATCTTCTCCTGGTGTTTGACCCAAAGTTACCTAGCTAGCTTTTTTGTCTAAGGCAGGACTGGAACTCATAGCCTCCTGGATATTAGACCAATACCTTATCCAACCAAGTTTGATCTACTGACTAGGTTTTGTCTGATAGCTGAGGATTTGTCACAGATAAATAATTGCATATCAGCTTTCTGATAACAGCTTTCATTCCCGCCTTGATTTCTGATCTCTCTTTCTCTTTGTTCTTGCAGTTCCTCCGTGGTTTATCACTCACCCTTCAAATCTCTATGCCTATGAAAGTATGGACATCGAGTTTGAATGTGCTGTCTCCGGAAAACCAGCCCCTACAGTACAATGGATCAAGAATGGAGAAGTTGTCATTCCTAGTGATTATTTTCAGATAGTGGTAATTATCAGTGCTTGTTATTACACCTTGTGAAACCAGTTCAACAGCTTCAACCTCAATTGTAAAATGATTCTGGAAAAAATTGTGTTTTTTTTTTAATGGTAATATAGCAAGGTGGGCTTTCAAAGTTAGCACTTAGCTAATAATGTAATAAAGTACATAGATTAAATGATTGCTTTGAAAGTAAGGATTGTGAGGAAAAAGGTGAAAGCCATTTCCCCCATGACCTTCTGTAATTTTCCCCCCACTCTTGCTCTTTTCTAATAGGGTTTTTTTTCCCCTATATGGGTGATTTTAATTAGTCGTCATCTATTGGGAGTGATGATATCATAACACTATGCAATAGTTTAGCTAGATTTGTAGACCAAATCAGATCTATAAGAAGGTATACTTTCCAATGCAGGTTAAGTGAGTGATCTTGACCCAGTCAAGAACATTTGTAGTATTCCTTGCAAAAATACCCTTCCAATTATACTCTTCCAATTCTGACATATGTTTAAAGTAATAAAGCACCCATATCTTATTTGTACAAAGCCCTATTCAAAATGTGCTTTATTCAGTGACTTCTCCTCAACCATGGCCTGCTACACTCAGTATCATTGACTTAAACTTGAACTCACCAGACAGTTTACAGAGCGATAACCCTTATATCAGTGTTTTTCAGCCTCAGCAATCTTAAGATGTTCAACATCCAGAAATCCAGAAAGGATTGTGGGGAATGGAAGATATAAATATAATAAATGGATATAAATTCTTCCATTCCCCACTATTCTGACAGAGCTGAAGAAGCTTCTTGGATGATACTTCAAAAAAAAAAACAAAGTTCAGTTGCCTCCTGAAAAAGCACCTTTGGGACCACATATCTTAAACTTGTTGAGGTATGGATGGAAACTATTTAAGGAGAAAACCCCTAGAATTAAGAAATTTCCTAACAATAAGACCAATTAACCACTGGAATGGCTTATCTCCAGAAATTGTGGGTGTGCCATCATTAGAGGTTTTTAAGAAGAGATTGGACAACCACATTTTTGAAATGGTATGGAGTCTTCTCCTTGTGCAGGGGATTTCACTAGGAACCTCCAAGGTCCCTTCCAACTCTGTTATTCTGAGAAACACTGCCATATATAAAGGAAGCACAGACCATCATGCCAAGCAGGCTCATTCTGATTTTGCTTCCTTCTTTAGTTATATGTTTAAAAAAATGTGTGTCTTTTGTACATGTACTTTTTAACAAACCAAAAGGAACTTCTTCCCAATAAAAACATAAATAATACATTTATTCTTCAAATAAATACATTTGAAGAAAATTTCCTGTCAGGAGAAAAAAGAAAAATGGAATTCCCCATTTTCAATCTCCCACAGGCCCAATAATTTCAAAATGGTGTAGTAGTATTTTTCATGTTTAAATCTGAAACAAGGGCAGAAGGGACTCCTTGAGGCCAGGAGGTTTCAGAAAACCTCCAGAAAACAGAGAAAAGTTGTCAAAGAAGTTATGCAGCACTACAGTATAAATTTGTTGCCTGGCCTAACAGGGAATACTGTAAGAACATGATCACTATAGAAAGATCTAATAAAAAAATGTTGGGCATATGCATATGCATATTCACAGAAAAATGGGCTTGAGATCAAATTGTGATGAGTATGTGCAGTTCAAGTTAAACTGTTGGGTCCTTGGTGCTCTCTGAGCCTTTTTTCTTCAAAAAAACAATCAAGCTGAGAGATCACCAAGAACCCCACAGATCAAATTATTTGATGTGTGGGGTCCTTGATGCTCTTTGAGAATGGCTGTTTTTTTTGCAGATATTTCATTGCCCAATTAGGTAATATCATCAGTGACTGCAACTGTGCCGCTGAGGAAAAGGCCCATTGTTATATGAAAATTGAGACTTTATCAAACAACATATACACACATATCTCAGAAAGGAAGCACACTGATACAGAACTTCTGTAATATTTTTAACAGAACTGCTAAATCAAAAGTTAATATTCTGTATTGTACATGGATACCTGTGTGACGACTCTGCTCTCACAAATGTGGCATGTTATTTTTTATTTCAGAAGAAGTTTACTGACCGCACAATACTTTTCCCCATTTTTAACAACTTGGTTGTAAGAGATGTAACACATCTCATACATAAGGCCATTAGTCTGCTGATACAAGACTCTGCTGTCAATAAATGGACAATGATGATCTAAATCAAACACCTTTTATTTATAAATGGCTTGGAATCATTTCTCCTTATTTTCAGAAAAGATTACCTATTATTGTTTATAAGAAAGACAATCAGATAATGCAAGTTTGCTTGCCTGGGATTTTATTTTGCAGTTCTAAGCAGAATTGCTTCTACTTTTTTTGTGTGTTCTCACTCAGAAATCTAAGTTTTACAGCAGAGGGTGCCAGCTTAGAATTTTGTAGCTGTAGAACAGACTGACCTTCAAATTATTTTTCTTACTCGGAAGAAATATTTAAAAAACAAGAAGAAAACAATGAACCTACTGACAATGCAAATACACTTCATATGCAAGATAGTGGAAATGTTTTTTAATATCCATTTTAAGTGCTAGATAAGAAATGTAAGATACTTTATGCTTTGCAGCATTATCGTTCTTTTAACAGCATAGTCTTGACTTTATAGCAGCGTAAACAAATAAGAGTAGCACATTTGTTTAAAAAATATACATTTTATTAAAGTTCTAGGATAGCGATGAGGGGAGATACATATGAATAGATACCCTGTTTTCCCCAATATAAGACATCCCCTGATAATAAGTCCAGTCGGGCTTTTGAGCACATGGCAATAAGGCTGAGCGCTTATTTCAGGATTCAAAAAAATATAAGACAGGGTCTTATTTTCGGGGAAACACGGTATCTATATATTTGTCTCATTCAATGTTTTCTCAATGAAGTTAACATTTAGGCTTTGTAATAACTATTTTCTTCTATAATTAGGAATCTCACATGCTGAAAATGTTAAGACGCAATGTATTAGTAATGTTTAAATTTATTTATTTTTATTTATTTTGTTATTGTCTTCTTCTAGGTTCTCTTCTTTTTTACAAACATCCTAGGCTAAGCTATAGTTTAGAAATACCTGTTATGAAAAAGCATAAAATTGAGAATAAAACAGCACTATAAAACAACACCTGCTGTTTTTTTTTAAAAAAAAAGGCAAATGCAGAAAACAAAAGATATAAATATCAACATTGTCATCTTTACCATTTTTCTCAGGTTCTCAGCAGGATTCAGTATGAATCATCTTTATCTCCCTGAGGAGAAAATTTGAGAGCCTTGCTCAAATCAACATTATTTCAGAAAATAAGGATATGTGACAGCTCACTTTTTCATATAATTTTATTAAAACTTACAATTAAAAAGTAAAAATTAATACAAACTACAATTTTTTTAAAAAAATAGAGGGTGTAGAAAAGGAAAAACAGCGAAAAATACAAATGACTTCATCCTGATAAGTACAAACAACGTTAGTCACTGATCTCTTAAAATACAACAGATGCACTCTGCTCATCATAACTCATCTCTCAATTTTAAACAAAATTTTGAAGCTCATTATTCATTTCTAGTCATGTGACAGCTACCTCAGTATATTGGAAAGTCCACTTAGGGGGAAATGAATTGTCCATCCCATTTCTGTACTTTCTGGGAAATTCAAGTACAATATATGGTTGAAGAAATTAGGTTTGTCTAGCACAGTGATGGTGAACCTTTTTGGTACTGAGTGCCGAAAAGGTCACACGGAAACATTGCGCGCACATGCACACACTCGCTGGGGCTGCACTCAGGAAAAGCCGAACTTCTGGGCTCTAGTGCGCATGCGCGCCTGACAATCAGCTGGCTGGCACACATGTGCAGGCCGATTTTTGGCACTGCCGTGTGCGTGAAGGGATCGCATTCCAGAAAAGCCAAACTTCTGGGTTCTGGCACACATGCGCACCTGACAACCAGCTGGCCGGTGTGCATGCACACAGCGATTTATGGCACTGCCATGAGTGCAAAAGACAGTTAATCTTTGTGTGCTCATGCGTGCCAGAAATCCAGAAGACAAACAGGCAAGGCTGCGCGTGCCAGGCGACATGGCTTCACGTGCCACTTTGGGCACTCATGCCATAGGTTCGTCATCATGGGTCTAACATATCAAAGAGAAGAATTGAGGGGACATGATAACTATCTTCCAATACTTGAGGAGAAGTCACAGAGTAGAGGGAATTGACTTATTCACCAAAGCACTAGAAGGCAGGACAAGAAACAATGGGTGGAAGTTCAACAGAGGGAAATTCAACCTGGAACTAAGGAGAAATTTTCTGACAGAACAATTAATCAATGGACTAGCCTGTCTCTTGGAGTGATTGGTGTTCCATCACTGGAGGTTTTCAAAAAATAGACTGGATAACCATTTGTCTGGGATGGTAGAGGGTCTCCTGCCTTGAACTATCACTATTTTCAACCTTCCCAGCCACTTTCTGACAAGCAAACTCAATGGGGAAAGCTGGATTCATTTAACAACTAAGTCATATGACAGTGAGATGTGTGGCATATGAATTTATTTATTTATTTATTTATATTTATTTATTTTATTAGTCATATTTCTATGCCGCCCACTCTCCGAGGACTCTGATCGGCTTACACCAAAGACAGTATGCTAAATAGCATATTGCCCCCTAACAATCTGGGTCCTCATTTTACCCACCTCGGAAGGATGGAAGGCTGAGTCAGCCTTGAGCCGGTGAGATTTGATCCACTGATCTGCTGAACTAGCAGTCAGCTGAAGTAGCTGCAGTACTGCACCCTAACCACTGCGCCACCTCGGATCATCCTTTGATAAATAAACAGAAATAAACAAACAAACAAACAAATAAATGACTACCGGATTAATTTAATAACTGCCGTGATTCACACAAAAAGTTTGTAAAATCAGATGTGATTCACTTAACCACCTTGCTTAGCAACAAAAATTCTACTCCCAATTGTGGTTCTAAGTCGACGACTATCTATACAGGTAGTCCTTGACTTACAAAAGTTCATTTAGTGACCGTTCGAAGTTACAATGACACTGAAAAAAGTGACTTATGACCGTTTTTCACATGACTGCTGCAGCATCCTCGTGGTCATGTGATCAAAATTCAGACGCTTGTCAACGGACTCATATTTGTGACGGTTGCAGTGTCCTGGGGTCATGTGATCCGCTTTTGTGACCTTCTGACAAAGTCAATCGGGAAGCCAGATTCACTTAACAACTGTGTTATTAACTGAACAACTGCAGTGACCGCTCTTAACAATTGTGGCAAGAAAGGTAAAGAAAATGGGGCAAAACTCATTGAACAAATTACTCACTTAGCAACATATATTTTGGGCTCAATTGTGGTCAGAAGTCGAGGACTACCTGTACTCAAAACAAGTTGTTCCCAATGTGATCCCTTCCTTGAATTCACAGCTCCAAGATAACTCCTTTGGCTTGTGTCTCTCTCTTTAGGGAGGCAGCAATCTGCGGATTCTGGGCTTAGTAAAATCAGATGAAGGCTTCTACCAGTGTGTAGCTGAAAACGAAGCTGGGAATGCACAAACCAGTGCACAGCTAATCATCCCCGAACCTGGTAAGCTGCAAAAGAATGTTCAGAATTTCCCGTTTCAATTTGTATGATTAACAGAGCTTTGAAATATGCAACTTTCTCCTATGTATGGCAGCATCCTTACTCATATGCTGGTTGGTTGCAATGACAGTGGTGGGTAATCACTCATGACATGCCTCAGCAGTTTCTACTTCAGGAAGAAGCCATTAGAATTGCCCTTAGAGGGAAGTGAGAAACCTCTGAGTTCATCAGAGCTATGGAGTATGTTAGATGGATGCATATCTCCCTTGGGCAGAAATACCATCTGGGTGGATAGAAACACATCCATGTCTAAGTGGTGCTTTTACTTCTGCTGATTCCTGAGATGAACTTTTCAGGAGCTTTATGTCAGCCTCGAACAACCAGACCCATACGCGGAGAGTTCAAGCTAACTATTTTTTTATTATAAAGGAGACCCTGCGGATTTTTGTCTGCTAGTTGTTGCTGACTATAGGGGACTATTCTCATCTCCATTTCAAGGCCATCGAGCCTTGAATGCCTTTAGACATTTCCATGGTCATGTGGCCAACGTGATGTCATGGAGCGTTGTTACCTTCCCATTGAAGTGGTACCTATTTATCTACTTGCATTTGCATGCTTTTGAACTGCTGGGTTGGCAGAAGCTGAGGCAAGTCACGGGAGCTCGACCCATTACGTGGAGCTCAGGTCTCGAACCTGGACTGCTGTCTTTCCAGCCGACAAGCCCAGAGTCTTAACTACTGAGCCAATGGGCTGTCCCAACTACTTTATTATGTTCTGCCAAAAATACAGAATTCATCCAAGGACTGGCAGCCTTTTCTTGAGAACCAACAGATATAAGGCTTCAAATGTTGGTCCTAACCCTTTGGCAATTGTGCAGTGACTCCATGCTCATTCTGCACTTGATTCCTTCTCCTTGCCAGGTTGGGTGCTTCCCAACACTTTATGAGAAGGGAAAAAAAAAAAAAAACAGGAAAATTTTCTCTCCTTTTTAGTAGCCAGTGCATTTTGACAAATAAAAGTGAAAAAACAAAAAGGTGTATCCAATCCAATCTATATCCAATCCGTGTCAGTGTGACATTCCTCCAGATTTAATCTATCAAACAAATGCACTGTGATCTTTTTTAAGCGAAAAGGGGGGAAAATTGCCCTACATAAAGTATTTTAGTTTGTATACATTTTCCCCAATGTACACTTGCATGCAATTTATCCTTATATATTCATTTTATGTAATTATCCTTAATACATAATATTGTTTACATGAACATTCCCAATGCACACTTTTCTTCCCCTGCATGCTGCCAAATGTACTTTTTTTGCCTGCAGACACATTTTAAATATGCAGCGTTGGAGTTTAAAAAGATTTCAAGACAACTGATGTAGTATAAAGTACATGCCAGTTCGTGCCATAGCAGTTTCTCTCTCCCCCCCCTTTTTTTTTTTGACGGATTGCAGAATTGTTCTTGGAAAGACACAGAATAGTTTTTTTTTTACATCCCTGATGGAAGATAATGTCATTCATGGGCCTGCCTATCCCTGTTGCAAACTGTTTATTTCCATATGGGCAGCTATAATTAAAATACTTTGCATTGGAACAAAAACATCATTCAAGGATGCTCAAACAGAATGTGTTATATCTGGTTATTTTAAGCTGCCTTACATTGGACCATTGTTTCAGTATTGCTCTGGAAGGAGGAACAGGTGAACAATAAGAAAAGAAATAATATGAATGCAGCATATCCCTTGCACTGTTCTTCAGTAACAACAATTATTGCATCTCAGAGTCAGTCAAAAAGAGAACAACAGTGAATAGGGAGGAGATAAAAAAGAAGCAGAAACCCACTTATTAAAATAGAAATAATAATAAAAAATATAATAGAGCTGGTCTTCAACTTAGAATCATTCGTTTAGCAACTGCTTGTTATAATTTGTTTGCTAATTTCCACACCTGTCCTAGAAAGAAACAGGTAATTCAATAGAAGAGAATACTGTACATATAGCTGAGGGTTGAACTATGGAGTCCTCAATGCTTTCTCAGCTTGGTTGTTTGTTTGCAGACATTTCATTGCCCAACTAGGTAATGTCATCAGTGCTACAATGGGATGTGGGGCTTCCTCCTTGTTGATATACAGTAGCTTGACCTGCCAGATTGGTAGAGATTTGATTAGCGGTAATTCAGGGGTGAAATGCTCTCGGTTCGGACCGGATCGAGTGATCCGGTAGCAATTGTGGCAAGTGGTTCGGAGAACCGGTAGTGATGGCGGCACGAGGCTCTTCCCATCTGCCCGGGTGTCGTTACTTCCTGCTTTTAAAAGGTGAAAAAAAAGGCTCTGACAATCACACACCACAGCTGTGATCATCAGAGCCTTTTTTTAAACTTTTAAAAGCATTTTTAAAAGCGACAGGGGGCTCCCATGTGACACCTCTCCTGCGCGAGCTGCACTGGCTTCCTGTGGTCTTCCAGGTGCACTTCAAGGTGTTGGTGACTACCTTTAAAGCGCTCCATGGCTTAGGGCCAGGGTATCTACGAGACCGCCTTCTGCCGCCAATAGCCTCCCACCGACCGGTTCGCTCGCACAGAGAGGGCCTCCTCAGGGTGCCATCGGCCAGACAATGTCGGCTGGTGACCCCCAGGGGGAGAGCCTTCTCTGTGGCGGCACCTGCCCTCTGGAATAACCTACCCCCAGAGATACGCACGATACCAGACCTCTGGATTCTTTGTTAAGTGTACACTTAACAAATGTATGTGATTTGTGGATCAGAAAGCAGATTGAATATTCTTGTTGGAGACTCCTTTTCAAATGTTCTTCTGAACCTGTGAGAATTCCAGCGTAGGACGTGATAGGGACATGTGTGTTTCTCTTTTTATGTCCATGTAGTCAGTCAATGTGCTTCCTTCACTTACCTTGAATTTAGCTCCTTAATCGGTATCTGTGGCCATGGACACTATTGCTGTCATTTAACATGAACAAAATACATGGCAAAACCAGAGAGCAGTAGCCTCTGGAGGGGTGATACATAGGTAACATAAACCAATGTCAGCAGCATACACTGGTGTCCTGTTGCAAATCTTTCTGACATGTATTATGACATTCAACACAAGCTGTGCTGTTGCCAAATAGTGTGGAGAAAGGCTAGATGTAGGGAGTTCTCTCGTGTATTAATAAAAATCAATGAAGGATGCCTAAATGTGATACTGAATTTATCGGTGCTGATCACATTTACATTCCCTCCTCTCATTCCACTAGGAGAGCATTCCATAGATAGCACTTTGTTTCCCATCCCATTCCTTGGTGCTTCCAGGTTGAAAGGATTAGATGGTGACATCACTGTTGCCCAGGGGACACCTGGTGTCCTTTCATGTCCCCATGAAGTTGCCCACCAAAGTGGTATCCGTCTATTTACTCGCGGTTGCTCATTTTCACACTGCTGGGCTGGCAGGAGCTAAAGCGAGTGATGGGAGCTCGCCCAGCTATGCAGCAGCAACTGGGTCTCAAATGCAAGCCTGATGATTGTCAGCACAGCATGAGCCCCACTTTGTTTTATTCGCAATATGATTGTGAATTCATATGTTCACTACTGGCATTCAGCTTACATTTGCCGTATTTTTCAGACTATAAGACACACTCCCCCCCCCCAAAAAAAAGTGTGTGCATGTGTGCTCACATTTGCAAACCGGTAAGGAAAGTAAGTAAATAGGAGCTCTGGTGGCTCAACAGACTAATTAACATCCACTTACATCTGCTGCCTGCAATTACTGCAAGTTCAAATCTCACCAGGCTCAAGGTTGACTCAGCCTTCCATCCTTTCTAAGGTAGGTAAAATGAGGACCCAGATTATGGGGGCAATAAACTGACTTTGTATAAATATACAAAAGTATGAAGGCTATTGCTTAATGCATTTTAAGCTGCCCTGAGTCTCCGGAGAAGGGCGGCATATAAATCAAATATATATATATATATATATATATATATATATATATATATATATATATATATATATATATATATATATATATGCATATTCTTTCTAGCCAGGTTTTACCTACGTAAACTTAGTTGTTCTACAGCCCTAGGTTCTATGAAATCTCATTCACAAGTTTCTGGGCCTTTTTTCTGCCTTTTTTTGTCAGCAGAAAAAAGGCCCAGAAACTTGTGAATGAGATTTCATAGAACCTAGGGCTGTAGAACAACTAAGTTTACGTAGGCAAAACCTGGCTAGAAAGAATATGCACATAAAAGCCTACGAAAAAGAAAAAAGATATATATATATATACATACATGTATATATATATATATATATAAAACGACAAACCTGAATTTCCATGTTCAACTCATGGTATTTCACACTGATACCAGCCTTCCTCCTCTCCCTGCTATAATGCAATTTAATTCACCTCTGACAGCTGTAAAACACTTATATAATTCATTACCATCTCCGTCTAAGAGTTTAAATTTCTGTTATTTGAATTTAGGCGGGTTTCTTTTTTTTTTTAATGGTTTGGCATTAGACTAAAATGAAAGCAAGCAGAAAGGAAGGCAAGTCCTAAAAGGTGACGGAGACCCCATTGTAAATGGTCTCCATCCCATTCCCGGCCCCTATCAAGTGATGGATTGCTTTCCCTTGGCAATTTAATCAGATCTCCATACAATGCCACTCAGAATTCCTCCGAGATTTTGAAAACGGCAGCCTGCACAGATGGCAGGAGAGGCAGGGAGAAATACAAATGAATCACTGGGTTTGACCACAGGGGGAAGAACATTGTCCTCCCTGTTTAAAATTTTGTCAATAAATGGGCACCATCCCTTGCTCACACAGCGCAAAGGCCGGCTCCACAGCTGTCCTGTTCCTGCTTGTCCATGGGTCCATGGACAAGGAGTTTCCCCTGGCAACTAGGACAATTCGCTTTGTGCTGAGACCCAGACAATAACCTATTAAAGTAACCCATTTGCTCTTGGTGGATATTTATAAAAGCCTAATGAGTTTTCGATATAGTATTGTGAGAGGTGTCCAGCTCATCCTTCTTGCAATCATTACATCTGATGAAAGGCTAGGAGGAAGGTGTTAATGGAAGATGGATCTCTGTATGGAGAGGCACCATCGGGGATAATTCATCCCAAATGATTGAGCGCTAAATCTTTTCAAAGTAAGGCCAAAAGCCTCCTTTTGAAAATGAGGTCAGGTTTATGTTTTAGGACTATGGGAATATAGAAATAAACGTTCACCATGTTCTGTGGGCTTCAGCTTTCTGGGAATCTATTATTATTACTACTACTATTATTATTATTATTATTATTATTATTATTATTATTATTATTATTAGTTAATCTTTAGTGAGATTCACAGCCTTTGAGGCTGGTTAATAGCTCAGCAGCTCGAGTCCTAACCAAGGACCTAGGAACTGTTAAGGTATCGTAAGCTGTTCCGGGTAAGGTGGTTTTTTGTAGAGTCAAAATTATTATTATTATTATTATTATTATTATTATTATTATTATTATTATTATTATTATTATTATTATCTTTATTCATTAAACATGACACTCAGTCAACTGAACATTCAAAAATGCATCACAAATACCATTGACTGGTGCTAATGGTTGATACGGGTTGTTGCCAGCATCCTAGGTATCAACCAAGTACTTTCTTAAGATGTACGATGTTCCAGGTAGCGCAGTTTTTGCAGTTCCGCTGATGTTATTGCAGGAAGCTGCAATTTGCTGATGTATGTTATAAAATTCTTGGACATGATACCTGATGACAATGGGTATCACTGTTACATGTTTCATCCATAGCCGTGTAGTTTTGATGACCAGGTTGTGATATTTCATGATTTTTTCCAGTTCTTTTTCTTCAAATCTGGCATCTCCTGGTACCACAATGTCAGTAAATTGTACATTTTGGGTTTCAACAACTGTGATATCTGGCATGTTGTGTTCCAAGTGATAATCCGTCTGTATTTGAAAGTCTCACAAGATCTTCACCTTCTCATATTCTATTTCTTCTTCTTCTTCTTCTTCTTCTTCTTCTTCTTCTTCTTCTTCTTCTTCTTCTTCTTCTTCTTCTTCTTCTTCTTCTTCTTCTTCTTCCTCCTCCTCCTCCTCCTCCTCCTCCTCCTCCTCCTCCTCCTCCTCCTCCTCCTCCTCCTCTTCTTCTTCTTCTTCCAAATTTTACCCTTGAAAACCTACAGATTAATTCCAATTTTTAGAACATGAAAGTGTGTCTTAATAACATTCCCAGAGATCCAAGTGGTGGATTTTGTACTACATGAGTAGCTATCCATTCTCAGACCTCTTCACATATACTCAAAATATGCTAACTATACTGACTTATGGGAAATAACTTATGGTTCTGACCAGGAATGGGTTCTACTTACCTTTACTACTGGTTCACAATGGGATTGTGTGCGTGCGTTTGCTTCACTCACGTGCATGCCTTGCTTCTGTGCATGTGCAGATTGCTGATGACGACATCCAGGGCGGTGGGTGGGGCTTCCAGCCAGTTTTACTACCGGTTCTTGCGAACTGGTCTGAACTGGGGGCAACCCACCACTGGTTCTGACAGTAAGACTCGCCTTGTGGTGAGATGGGCAGCAAACAAATTGAATGAATGAATGAATGAATGAATGAATGAATGAATGAATGAATGAATGAATCCACATCAGCTAAAGCTAACAGGTTCCTGCAGAGGCAGGTACTAACACAACCTGAAACCATATCCTTGTTGCATTCCAGGGAATGGTAACCATATTAACTATTTGACAGATTCTGAATAATTTGAATAGTGAAATCACATGAATTACATTTTTTTAAAAAATGATTTATTAATTAATTAAATGTTTATGCCACCCATCTCGCTGTCATGCAACTCTGGGCAGCTTACAATTTGAGAAAACTGTACTGCAAAAGAATCCTGGGACAATAAATATAGCATTAGAATTGTCAGTGAAATAGCTAAGATGGGGATGGGGGGGGACATACAATGGAGTGGAAGTGGGATCTTCTATTTAATGCAGTAACAGTAGCAGAGTTGGAAGGGACCTTGGAGGTCAGCTAGTCCAACCCCCTGCTCACGCAGGAGACCTCTACTAGGGATTAAAACCGTCGAACTGCCGACCATTCTGATCAACAAGCTCAGTGTCTTAGCCACTGAGCCACCTAGTCATCTCCGGGATGACATGCCCACATCCAGAACTCAGACCAAGTGGCAGAACCATGTTTTTAGGCCCTTACAGAAAGTCAAAAAGATGATGTCAGCACTTCAACCTGCATTTTCTCTAGTGCTAACATAAGAAGGAGAAGCGAAGGCATCTGGAAAGGGACGTTTGACTTTTCACTTACTTATTTTCCCTGGAGATAATATCCCCTAGGAGATGGGATGGGAGGGGGGAAATTCCTTTGAGCTGGAGTAGATTAGGGGTAGAATGACTTGGAAGATGGCCAATGAGTGTAGGGGAGTGGGGAATGGAAAGGGAGGGTATTGGGGCTGGACGTCAGTGTTGGCTTCATTTGGAGTCGGGTTAGAATGTTGTGCTTAATAAATAGGAGTTTTTCTTCAAAGACTTTGTTTGAAATGCAATTTATTTGAGACGACCTCGAAACTTGACAAATGGGAGCTGTCCAAAATAAATAAATAAAAACAGGCCCATGTGTGATGATCCAATTAAACTGATTTATTGTTATATAGCCTATGCACAGGTATCTTCTCAACTAACGGTTAGCACCTGTTTTGAATTAGATAAGTGTCCATGGAATTCAAGGGGGGGTTGGACTTAGCCTGCTTGTGGCTACATCGGAATTCTAGGCTGATCCCCCTTTTCACTCCCCCCACTCCCCGGGTTCTGTTACTTCTTCTCCTACATCAGCAGACCTTAGATGTTTGATTTTATGCAAAATGATGCAAATATACAATTCACACCATTTGAAGTGTGATGAAGTTACACACTTACCCCCGTTGTGGATCCTTGTTGCACCAGAGTTTGTAAGTTCTTGGGGACCGAATATTTAAAAACATAACAGAGTTGAGTTCCATTAAGCTGCTGCTTTACATTTCAGAGAGATTCGATGAGCCATCAAAGCCATTTGGGAAACTGTCTTCAGCTGCAATGCTGGCCAGCAGATGGACACTAGGATGGCTGAGAAAATGTCATTTGCATTTCAATGCTGTGGGGGAAAAAAAAAAAGAAAGGAAAGCAATAAAAGTAGTGGTCATCCTGCTTCCCCCAATTTTGCTGGCATTTTTGGAAGGAGACATTTCCCATAATCCCGGAATAAGTTCCACATGTCCTTCTTATCAAAGTACAGAATTTCCCATTTGCCAAGGCAAGAAGCGCTGGGACCACAATAAACTCTAGAGCCAACTTACTGTAGATCCAATTCTAATTTGAAATAATACCCAATGTTGAGCATGTGTCCTTGGAATCAGTTCTTGTTAATAGGATCCATCCATTCCATGGTGAGGTTCATTCAGTTCTAATATCTGTAACACATTCTCGGCATTTCAGCTTTCCTTTTTAAAAAGAAGATTATATTGCTAGTCCTTTAATTGCATGTGATTTCAAAAGCCACTTTTCATTATTAAAAATTATCCCGGTGTGGAAGGAGAGTATACAATAAAAACAAAGCAACACAAAATTCCATCAAATTAAAATATTACAAGAAGAAAAGGGAGGGGGAAAAATGCAATGAAACCACACAAATTCATGCAAACAGTAAATCTAATCAATTGTTCACTCAGAAATAAATTCTCTCCCCCCCCCCTTCCAGAGGTCTGGCTAATGAATGCAAAGCTGGTGAGATTTAGACAAAATGCACTTGCCACTTATGTTTAAACATTATTACAGTTTTATTGCAGGACTGTATATGGGATTAATATTTAATACACTCTTTAATATGCACACACGCACACGCATCTGTATCCACATTACGCTCGCTACCTGTGCTTTGATGTTTGCTTTGACTCTACCATCTGTAGCAGGGTCACCTTAAGCCTTGTCATTGCAAAATTGCCAATAATAGGCTTTTCATTCGCTCTCCCGTAATGTAATTCCTTGCCTCTTACTCTGTGGAAATCCACGAGAGGAATCTGTGTGGTGTTAGCAGTATCCTGAAACTGAGAGCAGAGTCACCCTGCAGGTAACTAAATAGCAATAGCACCTATATACCACTTTACAGTGCTTTACAGCTCTCTCTATTATTATTATTATTATTATTATTATTATTATTATTATTATTATTATTATTATTATTATTATTTATTGGTTAATCTTTAGTGAGATTCACAGCCTTTGAGGCTGGTTAATAGCTCAGCAGCTCGAGTCCTAACCAAGGACCTAGGAACTGTTAAGGTATCGTCGGAGGATGTAAGCTGTTCCGAGTAAGGTGGTTTTTTGTAGAGTCAAAATGTTCAAGTCCGGCAAATTTAGAATTTCTAAATAGCGGGGTAGCCCTTTGGGTATTGCTCCGAGGGCTCCAATTACAATCGGGACAACACACGATTTCTTTTTCCACAGTCGCTCAACTTCAATTTGTAAGTCCCGGTACTTTGTGATTTTTTCTTGCTGCTTATCTTCAATTCGTGCATCACCAGGTATTGCAATGTTGTTGTTGTTATTATTATTATTATTATTATTATTATTATTATTATTATTATTATTATTATTATTATTTATTGAATTTGTATACTCCTGAAGGACTCAGGGCGGTGAATAGCCAGATAAAATACATATAATACAAATGTTAAAAAGCATTAAAATACAATTAAATAATTTGGCCTGGAAAACGAAATTTAAAACACCCCAAATTCTTAAGACAAATTTAAAATTTAAAAATTTTTAAAAGTTTAAAAGTTTAAAAGAGAGTTTTGGCCAGGCTGGCCTGCTGAAAAAGAAATGTTTTGATGGCACAGAGAAAAGCGCGCAGGTCCGGGATCGTCCGTATCTCCGGGGGGAGCTCGTTCCAGATGGCGGGTGCCCCCACAGAGAAGGCTCTCCCCCTGGGGACCGCCAGTCGACATTGTTTGGTCGCCGGCACCCTGAGGAGCCCCTCTCTATGGGAGCGTACTGGTCAGTGAGAGGCTACTGGTGGCAGAAGGCGGTCTCGTAAATACCCCGGTCCTAAGCCATGGAGCGCTCTAAAGGTGGTAACCAAAACCTTGAAGTGCACCCGGAAGACCACCGGGAGCCAGTGCAGCTTGTGCAGGAGGGGGGTCACATGGGAGCGCCCAGTCGCTCCCATAACCACCCGTGCGGCTGCATTCTGGACCAGCTGGAGCCTCCGGGTGCTCCTCAAGGGGAGCCCCATGTAGAGAGCATTGCAGTAGTGCTCTCTATGTGCTTTATAGAGTCAGCATATTGCCTCCAACCATTTGAGTCCTCATTTTACTGATCTCGGAAGGATGGAAGGCTGAGTCAACCTTGAGCCTGGTGAGATTTGAACTGCCAAATGGCAGGCCGCTGGCAGTCAGCAGAAGTAGCCTGCAATACTGCACTGCACCACTGCGCCACCGTGGCTCAAATAAATCTAAATACCTTTAGATGCTCCTTTCAATGTTTATCTAAATATAAAGTTGAAGAGGGTGGACTCACGCATGGTCACTCATGTCCAGATGGAGGCTAAGTAGGAATTGGACACCTTTTATTTATTACATCTCTGTAAGATACAACCTGGTTTAAATTTGTGCCAATGTGCAGCTAGAGTAGCCAAAAATGGTGGAAGGAAAGGAAGGAAAGGAGGGAGGGAGGGAGGGAGGGAGGGAGGGAGGGAGGGAGGAAGGAAGGAAGGAAGGAAGGAAGGAAGGAAGGAAGGAAGGAAGGAAGGAAGGAAGGAAGGAAAATGTGCTAGCCTTGTCTTTACGAGAGGTATGGTTTGTTTTTCAAGTGATGCTTTCATGGATGCATTAATTTGTTCCATGAAAAAAAAATTAAGGGAGAGAGAGCAGGCATGATTAGCTTTTCTCGCATCTAATACATACTCAATTGGATAAATGAATAAATATTCATTTCGGACCGCTATTCTTCTTGCTAGCTTGCAAACATGACTCTGGCCATGTGAGAACATTATTAATCTTTAATAGCTGTACATCTTGTTTGGGTTGGCTAATTTACAATAATAATAAAAAAAGAAACCCTTGTATTACAAACAATAGGCTGTTAGATAGCTCCCACTCTTGGCTAGATTCAGTCACCCAGAGAATACACTATAGGCCACCCTGGAATCACTTGCAAAAATTAATTGTTATGAATCATTGCCAAAGTCTTCCTACTTTTTGTAAGTGTTTCTCTCTCCATATGGGAGAGAATTATGATAGATTAAACCCGATCTATTGGTAGATTTTAAAGCAGAGTTAAGCAATTGGTAGCCCGCCATTCTTGCTACACTGATTATGTGTCAAGAACAAATTCAATATGGAAGAATTTGAACCAAGTGTTCTTAATTACACTCAGATCTTTCCTCCAGGGGCTGGAACAAACCTCAAAGTACACCAAACCCACCTTATTTAAGGAAACATAACTGGGTAGCTACAACAAACTTGGAATACAGTTTATGGGGTTGACATAAGAGTGCTATTATAATTTAGAGTCAACAAGGGGACTGGTCTGGAGATCAAGACCATTTTAGAATAATGGAATGATTGTAGCATTGACTATTTGACTCTTTATGAAAACATTGGAAAACTAAAATCATAGGCATTTGTAAATCAGAGGTGGTATTCAGCAGGTTCTGATCAGTTCTGGAGAATGGGTAGCGGAAATTTTGAGTAGTTCGGAGAACCAGTAAATACCACCTCTGACTGGCCCCGCCCACATCTATTCTCTGCCTCCCGAGTCCCAGTTGATCGGGAGGAAATAAGGATTTTGCAATAACCTTCCCCTGCCATGCCCACCAACCCACACCCACCAAGACATGCCATGTCCACCAAGCCATGCCCACAGAACTGGTAGTAAATTTTTTTGAATCCCACCACTGTTGTAAATCCCTTTTGTTTAGTTCTGGAGTGGGGGAGAGGTCCAACCTTAGCAACTTTTAAGACTTGTGCATTTCAACTTCCCAAATTCCCCAGCCAGCCATGTTGACATGTTGGGTGAGGAATTCTGGAAGTTGAAATTCAAAAGTCTTAAAAGTTGCCAAGGATGAACACTTTTGTTTTAGAGTTTCATCTCCTCCTATTGAATGTAAATATTACAATCCCAACATGTCATACATCTAAAACCAGGGGTGAAATCCATCAGGTTCTGACAGGTTCTGGAGAACTGGTAGCAGAAATTTTGAGTAGTTCACAGAACCGGCAAATACCACCTCTGGCTGGTCCTAGAGTGGGATGGGAATGGAGATTTTGCAATATCCTTCCCCAGGAGTGGGGTGGAAATAGAGATTTTGTAGAATCCTTCCCCTGCCATGCCCACCAAGCCACACCACACCCACCTAGCCATGCCCACAGAACCGGTAATAAAAATAATTGAATTTCATCACTGTCTAAAACCATACATATGCTCACACACTTGAGAAACGTAATTACTTTTTGTGTGTATTTTAAGGCTATGCATCTTTCCTTTCACATTCTTCTATTAGTCTGCCTCATAGTACGTTGATCAATAAAGGCTTTGATTTTCACAGTTATAAGTCTGACCTCATCTCACCCTTTTTATCTTTCCTTTTATCATCTGTGTCCTTTTATTCAGCCTGCCATGTTTTAAGGATGATGCTTTGTTCAAATAGGAAGTTTAAAGATATTTTTTCCCCCTTTCAACAGCTATAATAATTTTAGGATATCCTATTTTGAAGAGCGGCAGCATTCAGGCCAGTGTTTGATTTGATCACCACAATATAAGAAAAGATTTTGGGAGAAGAGCAACAAAGATGATTAAGGGACTAGAGGATAAAACATATGAAGAATGGTTGCTGGTATTGGGAATATCTAGTTTAATGAAAAGAAGGACTAGGGGCAGAGGTGGGTTTCAGCAGGTTCTGACCAGTTCTGGAGAACCAATAGCGGAAATTTTGAGTAGTTCGGAGAACCTATAGTAAAAATTCTGACTGGCCCCGCCCCCATCTATTCTCTGCCTCCCAAGTCCCAGCTGATCAGGAGGAAATGGGGATTTTGCAGTAACCTTCCCCTGGAGTGGGGTGGGAATGGAGATTTTACAGTATCCTTCCCATGCCATACCCACCAAGCCATGCCCACCAAGCCACGCCATGCCCACCAAGCCACACCCACCAAGCTACACCCACAGAACTTGTAGTAAAAAAATTTGAAACCCACCACTGACTAGGGGTGACATGATAGCAGTCTTTCAATATCTAAAGGGTTGCCACAAAGAAGAGGGAGTCAACCTATTCTCCAAAACACCTGAAGGCAAGGCAAGAAGCAATAGGTGGAAACTAATCAAGGAGAGAAGCAACCTAGAACTAAGGAGAAATTTCCTGACAGTTAAAACAACCAATCAATGGAACAACTTGCTTCCAGAAGTCTGAACCATTTGTCTGAAATGGTTAGGGTTTCCTGCTTGAGCAGGGAAGGGGGTTGGACTAGAAGATCTCCAAGGTCCCTTTCTAACGCTGTTATTCTGTTATTTTGCTGGTAGCAATTTGATGAAACATTTTGTTTTCTAACAAGGTTAAGGGAAATTGCAGCATCCCCGTGTTCACATGATCAAAATTTGGACGCTTGACAATTGGTTCATATTTATGACAGTTGCATGGTCCCAGGTTCATGTAATCACCTTCTGCAACCTTCTGACAAGCAAAGTCAGATTCACTGTACAACTGCGTTACTCATTTAACAACTGCAGTGATTCACTTAACAATTGTGCCATGAACTGTGCATAAAATTGGGCAAAATCCATTTAACAACTGTCTTGCTTAGCAGCAGAACACGTGAGCTGAATTGTGGCCATAAAGCGAGGACTACCATGAATTGTGGCCATAAAGTGAGGACTACCAGTACTGGACAGAGTGACACAAAAGAGCAACTGACAAAGTGAGACAAAGTGAGGACACAGACTAAATCCCTAAATCTCTTTGTATACCTCACGCAGAACTGAAACGTCTGTAATGTTAATAATGGACCTCCCTCAATCAGATTTCTTCTCGGTATTCTTCTCTTTCTCATCCTATAAATCAGACAAAAACAGTGGATTCTTTTTAACATAAATGTATTGAGTGGTTCATATTAGGATAATATCTGAACGATGTGGTGGCCTAGTGATGAAGATGTTCACTTAGAAAGTTGAGAGTTCAATCCTAGGTAGCAGCAGATATTTCTCTCCTAAGGCACAAAGAAAAAAAATATCTGCTGTGAACTCTGTGTGGTGTCAGGAAGGGCATCCAGCCAGTAAATGCTCAGCTCAGACTCTACCCCGAATTAAGAAATTACAGGATCATAAAAAGGGAGTCATATTAGGAAAATATTTCTTCGGGACTTTTAGTATACTTCAAATAAGATTCTTCCCTACCACAAATCTGCTATTAAACCTGCAGATTAAACATAATTGTAACTTTGCACCTAGAAGCTTTTTCGAAGATGATCCCAAGTAGGGAAATATTTCTATATTCTTTCCATCTCTGTCCTGTTATGCCATTAAAAATTGCACTGACTACTTTTAACCTTCAAAAACTTATTGGGAGATCTAATCATGAACTCCCAGGTCACATCTGTTTTATCATAAGAAGAAAAAAAGGAAAGTATCTTTTATGAAATCAGTTGGAAGAGGAAATTACTGAACCCAATGAACAAGCAGAATTCAGAAGGGGCAGAAGCACTAGAGAATACCCTACATTCTTAACATCCGAAGGATAATGAAAAGGGCAAGGGGATTTCATTTCCATTTTAATTATTATAGAAAGGCTTTTGATTGTGTAGACCACAATACATTGTGGATAGTCCTTAAAAACATAGATGTACTTATCTGCTTCTTGAAGAATTGATACAATGCTTAAGAAGCCACAATTAGATCAAACATGGAACAGCTAAGTAGCTTTCATGAGAAAAAGGAACTATAATTTCCAGAAGAAATTCCAGAAGTAATTATAGGACCCAGTTGTGGGGGCAATAAGCTGACTTTGTATAAATGTACAAAAGGATGAAGGCTATTGCTGAGCACATTGTAAGCCACCCTGAGTCTCCGGAGAAGGGCGGCATATAAATCAAATTAAAAAAAAAAAAGAAAGAAACATCAATAGTCTCAGATACATACAACGGTGATGCCACTTTGATGGCTCACAGAGAGGATGATATAAGAATGTTTTGTTGACAATAAAGAAAAGAATGCAAAAATACCCAACATAATGCAAATATGTGGTGAAGGTGAAGCCGAGCAAATGTCTATCAAGATTCTCAATAATCCAGGTGATAGTTGTCCCAAAGGTGGGTTTTTTTTCAAATGGCAACTGGACTTTCTTATCAGGATTGAACTCCAGGCTGTGAGCAGAGTGAGCCTGCAATACTGCATTCTAACCACTGTGCCACCATAGCTCATGATGTTACCTGGTTGTGAACGTCTACAAGCAGACAACCAAGCTCAGAGAGGACCAAGGACCCCACAGCAACATAGACCATAATTTAGAGTTGGAGAAAAAGACTTGGAGTTGGAGAGAGACAGATGGGATAGTCCTTCTAATTCAGGGGTGTCAAACTCAAGGCCCTGCGGCTGGTTGCAGCCCGGGCAGGTACTTAGATCTGACTCATGGGGCTGCCTTGGAAACAGTGAAGGACCAGCCCGTCGTGCCTCTGTCCCGGGCTCTGAAAACAGAGCCCGGGAGGGCCGTGAGTGGCCCTCCCAAGCTCCATTTTCATTGGCAGAAGGTTGCAGGAGGCCATCACAGCCAAAAATGGGAGCCCATTTTCATTGGCAGAGCACTCAGGCCAGCACAGGAGCTCCCGACACAAGTGATGTTGAGCTGGCCATGCCTCCTGGCCACATCTACCTGCCCCCCCACGAAGATCAAACACAACCCTGATGCAGCCCTCAATGAAATCGAGTTTGTCCCCCCTGTTCTAATTCATGACAGCCATGTTATGAATGAGCAAGCAACAGCCTCAGTCCATGTTTCTTGAAAATGCCATGAAACAATCTCAATTTTGCAAAAGCCATATGCCCATCAGACTCAAAATTATGAGTACCCGTTCTAAAGCCTTTTGAAGACAAGGCTTTTGGTTCATGTAACTATTCTTTACAGTGGTGGGTTTCAATTTATTTTTTTTTTACTACCGGTTCTGTGGGTGTGGCTTGGTGGGAGTAGCTTGGTGGGCGTGGCAGGGAAGGATACTGTAAAATCTCCATTTCCTCCCCTCTCCAGGGCAAGGTTACTGCAAAATCCCCATTTCCTCCTGATCAGCTGGGACTCGGGAGGCAGAGAATAGATGGGGGCAGGGCCAGCCAGAGGTGGTATTTACCGGTTTTCCAAACTACTCAAAATTTCTGCTACCAGTTCTCCAGAACTGGTCAGAACCTGCTGAAACCCACCACTGATCTGGCCCCTTGGCTGTCCTTGTGTGGTCCATATGAGGTCAACTGGAAGTTAGAAAATAAAATATAAATAAGTGTGCTGCAAAGTACAGGAGAAAAAACTGGGTGCACTCCTTTAGACACCTGGTGAGAGAATGAGCTTTCCTGCCCCTGGGACAGAAGAGCAAAGTCGGGCAAGGCTCCACACTTCCTCCTCTCTTAACATGTGGGCTCTGGTGGCAGAATTAAGTTCTGCCTATTGGTTCAGCCTTCCATAATAGCTCCAGTTTCTCCTGAGGCTCTTTGGGGAAACAAATTGCCCACCCCTGCTTTGGAACAATTCTAATTCCTGAATAATCCTTTCTCTACAACGCAATTCTTCATAGCATTTGATCTTTTTTTAAATATATGTATATATATTGTATATATATTTGGTCTTGTTCTACATGTATTATGTCATGAATTATTCGGTTAAACTTACCTTCGTTGCTACACCTGCTTGAGTTTGACTCAATTGCAGAGTAATTCATCATCCCTGTGCCCATACTTTTTCCCTGGCGCAACTGCAGGAAAGATACGGATAGGAATTAGTTATTTTGTTTTCCAGAAAACAATCAAAAGTCTCTAGGATTAGAGGGCTAGCGTCCTTCTGCTGAGAGAGAAAGAATAATTACAGAGTTTTCTGTAGCACTCCAGGATCTTTTTAAAATTTCATTTGTGACTGGATTTGCAGCACTAAAGTACTTGCATAATAGCAGCAAAGTAATGTACCATTTAGTTCCGTATTAGTGAGTTGCAGGTAATTAAGTACAAAGATTAACACACTGTAATACATAGTGTGTGTGTACGTGCATGGGTGTGTGTGTGTATATCTATCTATCTATCTATCTATCTATCTATCTATCTATCTATCTATCTATCTACCTACCTACCTACCTACCTACCTACCTACCTACCTACCTACCTATCTACTTATCTATCTGTCATCCATTTATCATCTATATATAATTTGAGTTGCTGTATGTGTTTATGCTGAAAAGTGTGCTTGATTTTGATCTGTTAAATACAACGTCCATTTCCCAAGCTATTTATACTGGAAACTGACAGTATGTGTGACCTTCATTACGCCAGACGTCTACACTCTGAATGGGAAAAACCATTGGTTAGTTAAGCTAGCTGTGAATCATAACTTGCACCATGAACACAATAGGCAATTCTGTTTTGAATCTGCATTGTGAACTTTTTGGCGGAGGCCAGCTTTTCATTTTGCGTTAGGGCTTGGCCTTATTATATTTGCATCTTTGGTTGAATTTCAACAAGAGAATATTCAGTTTATGGAGAAATGAGCTGCACTGAGTGGATTAGATTCATACGCCTTCTAAGCTTTGCTTCTCTTGGAAAGGTTTTTCAAATGCAGTGGGAAGAGTTTAATACCGTAATTTCATCTGATAATGCCTCAGTATATCAGAGGTGGGTTTCAGCAGATTCTGACCAGTTCTAGAGAACCGGTAGTGGAAATTTTGAGTAGTTCAGAGAACCGGTAAATACCACCTCTGACTTGCCCCGCCCCCTTCTATTCTCTGCCTCCCAAGTCCCAGCTGATCAGGAGGAAATGGGGATTTTGCAGTAACCTTCCCTTGGAATGGAGTGGGAATGAAGATTTTAAAGTATCCTTTCCCTGCCATACCTACCAAACCATGCCATGCCCACTAAGCCACGCCCACAGAACTGGTAGTAAAAAAATTTTGAAACCCACTACTGCAGTATATGTACATCAGTGGTGGGTTCCTCCCAGTTCGGCCCGGTTCTGCCAAGCGGGTAGTGAGGACGATATGACATCACCGAACCGGTTCTGCTCCCCCACATGTTATTCTTACCTTTTATTTGGCTCCACCCCCAATCTATTGCTGCCTTCTGAGTCCCAGCTGATGGCTAGAGGAAAAAAACTGTTTAAACTCTTGCAGCGGGGTTTCAAAGGGGCCGCCCTACAGCTGATCAGTGTTAAAAGAAAACAAATGAGTAGATCAGTGCCTGCAAAAATACATGAGTAGATCAGTGCCTGCAAAAATAAATGGGTAGACCGCTACAGCTCTGCAAGCAGTTAAAAACCTGGTAGACCAGTACCTCTGCTAAATCCTAAAGAATTGTCACATGACCATCAAACCACGCCCACAAAATAAGCCACGCCCACAGAACCGGTAGTAAAAAATTTAGAACCCACCCCTGATATACATTTATGTATGTGAGAGGGAGGGAGGGAGGGAGGGAGGGAGGGAGGGAGGGAGGGAAGGAAGGAAGGAAGGAAGGAAGGAAGGAAGGAAGGAAGGAAGGAAGGAAGGGTAGATTTGAAAAAATAAACATTTTTTATGTTTTCTCTTCTGGAGTTGCACCTAATTATACAATGATTAGAAGTTTGCAAGGAAGAAGAAGAAAGCTTCTGTAAAAGTTGTTGGGTCAAGGTCTCACTGAACCTTAATATCTTTCTATCAGAATACTATAAAAAGCTAAATTGTCCCTGTTTAACATCACATGCCTTGAACACTTATTTATCTACCTTTTTTTCGTATTTGAACATTGCTATTCCCAAAAGCGTTTTGCATATAATTAATAAGTCCTTCAAAAAAACCCACAGAGCTAAGGAAAAGGGGTGAATGACACGGCTATGATTTTGGGATTATTCACTTGAAATTACAGATTTTTCTACTGCCGCTTCCACTTTATGCCACCAGTGGGCACTGGGTCTTTTGCGAACTTGGTTGACAGATGAAAAAAAGGACGGACATTCCAATGGGATCTCTGAGTGAACGGCTCAAACGCTACTGATGTATTAAATGAATATTTTCTCTGACAGATGTCCTTAGCGTTTGCTAAAGTCGATCACCAGATGTAAACTGTCTCAGTTAAACCAACTCAGCATGTGATACCCGGATATCTTCCAATTTGAATTATAAAGATGTTTGCATTTTGGAATGAAGAATATGAAGTGCAAGTTATAATACTGATGTGATGTTTGATACTAATACAGAATCAAATACTTAAAAAAAAACTCGCCTTGAATGCTACCTTCGCCCCAAATGTAGGCTATTGTTTGGATTTATGACTTAAACATATGAAGCTGCTTGACACTGAGCTTGTCGATCAGAAAGGTCAGCATATTTGGCGGTTCGAATCCTTAGTATAGGTCTCCTGCGTGACTAAATGACTAAATGACCTCCAAGGTCCCTTCCAACTCTATTACTGTTCACTAAATCCAGTCCCATAAATGGAGGGGAAAAGAGTTTATGGTCAGGTTGATTTCTTAACTTCCTAACAGGGAGGACAATTAACCAATGGAACAGCTTGCCTTCAGAGATTGTAGATGCTTCATCACTGGAGGTTTTTAAGAAGAGACTGGACAGTCATTTCTCTGAAATGGTATAGGGCAGTGATGACTAACCTTTTTGCTCTCGCATGCCAAAAGCGGGGATCATGCGTGGGGGTCATGCACGCATGTGCCGATACCCACAATTTATTTATTTATTTGTTCAACTTGTATGCCGCCTTTCTCCAAAGACTCAAGGCGGCTTACAATGCATTTAAAAACCATATACCATATTTTTCGGTGTATAAGACACAACGGAGTATAAGACACACCTTAATTTTGGGGGAGGAAAACAAGGAAAAAAGTATTTTACCTCTGCCTACCAGCATTTAAGGTGGCTCCACCCTCCTCTTCCTCCTGCAAGCGAGAGGTTCAGGGACTACTCGCTTTCCCCCAAAGAGACCCCTAGCATGCTCTGGGGAGAGGGACAGAGCACAGCCTGAGGAACAACCCTCCCTCTTTGGGAGAGTGTATGTGGGGGAATCTGCCCAGCAGCTTTGGGGAACAAGGCGGGTGCCACGATTTGTGGCTGGTCACCCCTCTGGCCGCGCTGACTTCACTCCCCAGCAATGTGAGGAGCCGCCGCCGCCCAGGAGCCAAGCCGAGCTGAATGGGAGCCCCTAAAGGGAAATGTTCCTCCTTTCCAGCCATCGCTGCCCGGATTCCAAAATGCAAACCTCAAGAGTCGCGCTTCAGGTGGCGGCCAGTTCCCCTGCAATGTGCAGCGGGGAACTGGGAAGTGCTTTGGATTCGGGGAGGAGATTGTAGCGCTGCCCCCTGAAAGTGTTTTTCTGCACATTGCAGAGCCGCGTGCCCCCGTCCTCCTTCTTAGCATGGTCGGATCTCGCCAGATCGCAAGAGCGAGATCAACGGCCCCAGGCCTGCCGGAAAAGCCAGGTCTTCACCGCTTTTCGGAAGGCCAATAGGGTGGGGATGGTCCGGATCTCAGGAGGTAACTGGTTCCAGAGAGCTGGGGCAGCCACAGAGAAGGCCCTACCCTGCGGGCCCGCCAGCCGGCATTGTTTAGCTGACAGGACCTGGAGGAGACCAACTCTGTGGGATCTTACCGGTCGCTGGGAGCTATGCGGTAGAAGGCGGTCTCGAAGATACCCTGGCCCTGAGCCATGTAGGGCTTCAAAGGTAATAACCAACACCTTGAATTGTGACCGGAGACCAATAGGGAGCCAGTGCAGCTCGCGGAGAATTGTTGTAATGTGGGTGTACTTAGGTGCACCCACGGCTGCTTGTGTGGCTGCATTCTGGACCAACTGTAGTATCCGAACACTTTTCAAGGGTAGCCCCATGTAGAGCGCATTGCAATAATCTAACCGTGAGGTGACAAGGGCATGAGTGACTGTGAGCAGAGCCTCCTGATCCAAGTAGGGTCGCAATTGGTGCACCAGACGAAACTGTGCAAAGGTCCCCCTAGCCACAGCTGACAGATGTTGCTCTAATCTTAGCTGAGAGTCTAGGAGGACACCCAAATTGCGAGCCCATTCTGAGGGGGACAATTTCTCCCCCCCCAGAACCAAGGATGGACAATAATTCAATGCACCCTATCCCCCGCGCATGCATGCGTGACACCCCCTCACACACTACCCCTGTTTATGGCACGGTGGGCCCGATAGGCCCGCTTTTCACCCTCCCTAGGCTCTAGAGGCTTTCTTGGAGCCTGAGGAGGGCAAAAACAGCCCTCTGGAGGCCGGAAACAGCCCATTTTCTGACTTCAGGTGGGCCCAGAAGGCCCAAAAATTAGCTGGCTGGTGCACATATGCATGCTGGAGCTGAGTAGGGCAACACTCGCGTGCCCACAGATATGGCTCCGCGTGCCACCTGTGGCACCCGTGCCATAGGTTCTCCATCACAGGTATAGGGTCTCCTGTTTGAGCAGGGGGTAGGACTAGATGACCTCCAAGGTCCCTTCCAGCTCTATTCTGATTGATTGATTGATTGATTGATTGATAGTTGTGTATAGATTAGCAATGTAGATCTGAATATTATGGTAGCTTTAAATGTTGAATTGAACAGACTTTTGAAAAAAAATATGTATCATATCAGGTTGCACTGCTAAAATCCTAAAGATATTGAAGAGGAAGTAAACTTCAGGACAGATGCTCCTCCACCTCTTGATTTTTCTTCCCCTTCCCCCCTTCTCCTGCAAGACAGTCCCTTTCATACAAATATACATAATAAAAATGAACAATTACCATTCAGAGAAAAAAAGAAAAGAAAAGAACAACACAACAAAGGAAAACAAAGAAAGACAAAAAGGCTATAATTACAAATATGTTCCCATTTCACCTGATTTTTTTTATAGATCTTTGAAAAAGAAAAAAAAGTAAATCAAGCTTTCCGTAATCACCAAGTCTGTCCGAAAATTATTGTTCCAGAGGGAAAGAGAAGGCAACATTTTCAGATTGACAGAATATATTGTATAATTTCCTCAAAACCTGCTAGATCAAAGATCTGTAAAGTCCAAGCTTTTAAATCTAGAGTTAAAAGTATTTTTCCATCTCTTAACAATTATTCTTTTTGCTATTCCTAGAGCATAAAAACCATCGGAACGTGTTAAATCCCAGTAGTAGGCATACGATTCAATACAATATGCTTGTTGTTTTAAAAATGTTTTACCAATAATTCTATCAATAGATTTCATAACGTTACTCCAAAAGGAACACAGGAAACATGACTACAATGTACTGTACGAGTTAAAACGGCCCCCGGAATACTTCTTAAATCAACCTTGTTAGGCTTGATCTATATAAAAAGAAGTTCCTCTTTGTATTCTCACTGAGAATGTTACATAACAGAGAGACTTATGTTGCTTTCTAATGATTCTCTTGTTCAACAACAAAGGTATTATTTGAATAAAATATTTGGCATTCTTACTTTCAATGAGTTGAAGCAAAGAGCAGGTGGCATTCCCATCCTGCTGTAAATATGCCTCCATATGTTCTATAAAACCTTATTTGTTAATCTTTCCTTCTTTTTCTGTATTAGTTGATTTTTTTTTTTCTGGTGCCTGTTTTTTTTTTAATTTGATTTATATGCCGCCCTTCTCCGGAGACTCAGCTTACAATGCGCTAAGCAATAGCCTTCATTCTTTTGTATATTTATACAAAGTCAGCTTATTGCCCCCACAAACTGGGTCCTCAATTTACCTACCTTAGAAAGGATGGAAGGCTGAGTCAACCTTGAGCCTTGGCGAGATTCGAACCTGCAGTAATTGCAGGCAGCTGGTCTTAATAATCAGCTTAATAACAGGGTGCCTTAGACCACTGTACTACCAAGGCTCTTGAAATCAGTGTGGGTTTTTCATGACTGCCTGGATTAGACCTGGCAGGGTTTTTTTGGCAGCATTTGGCAGAAGTGATTTGCCCTTGTCGTCTTCTTTCTGGGGCTGAGAAAAAGAGGGACTGGTCCAAAGCAGGGGTGAAATCCAACAGGTTCTAGAGAACTGGTAGCAGAAATTTTGAGCAGTTCGGAGAACCGGCAAATACTACCTCTGACTGGCCCCAGAGTGGGGTGGGAATGGAGCAGTGGTGGGTTTCAAATTGTTTTACTACCAGTTCAGTGGATGTGGCTTGCTGGGCGTGGCATGGCTTGCTGGGCGTGGCTTGCTGGGCATGGCAGGGGAAGGATACTGTAAAATCTCCTTTCCCACCCCACTCCAGGGGAAGGATACTGTAAAATCTCCATTACCACCCCACTCCAGGGGCAGGTTACTGCAAAATCCCCATTTCCTCCTGAAGAGCTGGGACTTGGGAGGCAGAGAATAGATGGGGGCGGGGCCAGTCAGAATTTTTACTACCGGTTCTCCGAACTACTCAAAATTTCTGCGACCGGTTCTCCAGAACCGGTCAGAACCTGCTGAAACCCACCTCTGAAATGGAGATTTCGCAGTATCCTTCCCCTGGAGCGGGGTGGGAACGGAGATTTCACAGTATCCTTCCCCTGCCACGCCCACCAAGCCATGCCCAGAGAACCAGTAGTAAAAATATTTGGATTTCACCACTAGTCCAAAGTCATTCAGCTGGCTTCATGCCTAAAGTGGGATTAGAACTCACAGTCTCCTGGTTTATAACTGACTTCCTTGGTGCCTTAACCACTACTCCAAACTGGGTGTCTGCTGGTTAATTTACACAATTTGTTACTCGTTTATTTATTGATTACGTGAAAATATAACCAATGTTGACATCAATATTTCCTCTTGTCTCTGGCCAAAATATCCTTCTTGCAGGACATGTTTCCATTTTCTCTTCCCTACTTTCCATGAATCCTTATGTTTGGCATCACTTTTAAATTGAGACTTTAAAATTGGGAAGAAGTCATTTGACCCATTTGTCAGCTTTCCCAGGTAGACCAGACAAAAAACCCAACTAAATGAGCTAATTCTACTTTATGGTAAAGCTACATTAACAGACTCTTGAAAGTCTGAAAGTACAAATCTCCCAAGATGTCTTTTTTTAGCCTGATAAACTAGGGAGGTTACTTTCTGAGTTTCTTTCTTTGCCTGTTATGAAATCAAGCTATGAACTCTCTTATCAGATTGTTGAAATGTCTTTAAATATTAGTATATTTCTTTGTTATCCAGGCAGCATCTCATCGCCATTTCCCAAGTTCATTCCTCTGTCTGTCTGTCTGTCATCTGCCTGCCTGCCTGTCATTTCTCTCTCCCTTCCTCCCTCTCTCTCATCTATCTATCTATCTATCTATCTATCTATCTATCTATCTATCTATCTATCTATCTATCTTTCTATCTATCTATCTATCTATCTATCTATCTATCTATCTATCTATCCTCCCTCCCTCCCTCCCTCTCTCTCTTTCTCTATCTATCTATCTTCCTACCTACAAACCTATCTTCCTTCCTACCTACCTACCTAACCTCTCTTTCTCTCTCTCTATCTAACCCCCCTCTCTCTTCCTACCTACCTACCTACCTACCTACTACCTACCTACCTATCTACCTCCCTCCCTCCCTATCTATCTATATCTATCTATCTATCTATCTATCTATCTATCTATCTATCTATCTATCCTCCCTCCCTCTCTCTCTTTCTCTATCTTCCTACCTACCTATCTTCCTTCCTACCTACCTACCTACCTACTACCTAACCTCTCTCTCTCGTCCTATCTATCTATCTATCTATCTATCTATCTATCTATCTATCTATCTATCTAATTTATTGGCACCCATCTTGCCATTCAGGCAACTCTGAGTGGCTTATATATATATATACCATACACCATTTGATTCCTATACAATATTGCTTCTTCCTATCCAAAAATATTGTCCTCTACTGTTTTTCTGTCATTCATTCATTCTTTATTTCATTCATTCAGAAAATTGGCAGAAACTGACTGCCAAACTCAGTTGCTTCTCTTTTACTGACAAGTGTGGGTTTACTGGCAAACTCAAGATGGGTGGTAACTAATTTGATGAAATAAATAGCAATAGCACTTAGATTTATATGCCGCTTCATAGTCAGCATATTGTTCCCAACAATCTGTATCCTTATTTTACTGATCTTGGAGGAATGGAAAGCTGAATCAACTAACTTCTAACTTTTAAATCCTAACTTCTGTTAGGATTGAACTCCAGGTCGGGGACAGAAAATGAACTATAAAGTGGCATTTGTTTTGTGTGTGTGTGTGTGTGGGTGTGGGTGATGGTGGTTGATTTTTGTATCTGTATATAGGTGCAAAATGTGTAGCTTTAAAAATAGATGCAACTCAATGTTAAAAGGTTAAAAAATACAGCCAAGAATCTCCATAGCATCAACAGGATTCACTGTTTTTTAAACTGAAAATCCAGCGTCATCGCTTTGATTTACAATAGCGGAGTGAACAGAAAAGGTCATGTGAGAACTTGACAAGGGTCTGTTTGAGGAATGAGAATTCTGTTTAAATCCTTGGAAAGGTTCTTTCCTTTTCTAAGTCTCTCTATTATAGATGGATACTGTTTATAAGGAAAGATAATCATTCAATTTTTAATTTACAGTAAAGAATTGGTTGCCTGTTTTGTTTTTTTAAAGCATTTTATCTAATCTAAGAATTTTCATATTGTGAATTTTTGATATATATTTTCTTCCCATTTATGGCTATATCCATGTTGCTTGTATCTTTACAACTTATATTGTTTTTATTGCTTCCTAGTATGATTTAATTGCTTATTAGTATCCTATGACTATCATGAAGTGTTGTATCTTACGATTCTTGACGAATATATTTTATTTTTTCTTTATGTACACTGAGAGCATGTGCACAAAGACAAATTCCTTGTGTGTCCAATCACACTTGGCCAATAAATAATTCTATTCTATTCTATTCTATTCTATTCTATTCTATTCTATTCTATTCTATTCTATTCTATTCTATTCTATTCTATCAGTTAATTTGGTGGAGGGTAGGTCTTTTTAAGAGTTTATGTTCATTGCATTATGAATAACTCTGATAGATCAGAGTTTCTGTATTTTGATTAGTATCTGTTTCTTTTAGGATTCCTAAACAATAATAGCTGAATATTTGGGTTGTATACAGTTCTGCTTATGAGAAAAAAAGAAGGGGAAATATATTTTGTGTATGTGACGTCATACGCTAAGCCTTCATTTCTTTTAAGAGAGAAAGTTTTCTTTAGAACAAGGCAATAGGCATAGAATTAAGGAAGCCCAGGAAATATTTTGTCAATAGAGCCCCGAGGATTGCATTTATCGATCTCATTAGTGTTTAACGATGTAGTAATGAAGGACTGTCAATTTTTCTACCTTTCCTTTCGAACAATGTGTGCCTCATTCTCCTCTAGGCCCTTTTAAATGCTGAATTATTTCCTCCCCTCTACTCTTATAAAAGATTAGAAGACTACAAAAGAAGAAGCAAGATTTGAGTTGGCTTTCTGCCACAGAGAAATAAAATCCATTTAATTTACCCTGACTATCCTTGTTATAGGGTTAAATATAGACTAAATAGTTTAATATGGATTTATGCAATGTGCTGACTCTTGTGTGTGAAGAGGAAACCCGGTTGAGTCTAGGAACTGATAGTCTCTTAATGAGATCAAAAGAGCACTCTTATACTGTGACATTTGGCATTGTGTGGTTTTTTTTCATACTATTATTAGAACTGTTTGTGTATTTTTGGAGCTGTGGTCTAGCCAACTTTTCACTCTTATTTATAGAGAGCATTTTGCCAGATACCGTATTCCTTAAAAAGTAAAGTTTTCCAACCAAGTGTAAAATGCTTATAAATTATATTAAGAAAACATTTTTGTTTCCTTTATACCTTATAATAAGCTATCTCTAAAACACAAAAGCTATGGAGAAAAGCTTTTTTTCCCCACCTTCAGTGGGGGGAGGGAAATAAATAAAGAATGGCGTTGTGGGTAAAAATGCAAATACTGCTGTCTAGCTCTGAATGACAGGCTAAAATAGGCTTTGTATCCTTTCCCCAGGTCTCCTCTGTTCAGGAATAATATATATCACAGACCTGGTTTCAACATTAATTATTTAGCCGGAATGATCTGTTGATCATTTATGGAATGGGATTCCTCCTAAGCTCTGGGCTGCACGAATCCCAGAGAAATGGATTCTCTTTGTACCCAGGCATTTTCTGAACCAGGTTACTTGGCCTCTGTTCGATGCATTTGTAATTGATGTCTAACTTGGAATGGCAATGTCAGCCTCTCATTTTAAGGTTTCGACCAAAGCGTTGGGTAGCTGCATTTGTAATTATAATAGACTTTATTCTTATTTATATTCAGAAGCCGTTCTTTTCACTGGAACGGAAAGGTGGATGGAAGGCAGTGCAGGTTTCACAGAGCAGTGAAAACCTCTCAGAATATGCTGGTTTTCTTCTCCGGAGGACTAGACTTTTAAAGAGAAAATTTATGGCAGCATTAGGATTGTTTTTGCTGGTTTAGTTCAGGCATTTAAATAAACCAGTCGTGGTTGGCATCCTTTGGGGCTATTTAGGAAGAGAGCAGAACAGCCCACATTGTCCATTTGGGTGTGTGAAACAGCAGATTTGGAGTGTTATGAATGAATAAAAAAATCATCACCATTACCAGCATCCCTAGGTATAACACTTCAGTCCCTTCTGATTTTCAGTGGAAGGAAAAAAGATATGGTTGGGGATTTTATGCCTCATAGGTTGGTTCTGCGTGTATTATTCCATCTTCACCAGGGCTGGGAGGGGTGAGTGGATAAGGGACTCTTCATATCAAGGAGGAACTTATCCTGAATCAGCCCTGATACTCAGGATCTCTTTCTCTGCTTGGAAAGGCAGATGAAGTACAACTGGAATTAGTCAGATAACTGGGGCATTTCACAGTAAACCTTATAGCTGAGTCTGTCTTGAACCATTGCATTGAAATATGAAATGAGATGGAACATTACTCCAAATATTATGATCCATCCATCCAACCAACCATCCATTAAATTTTACGATGCACACACTGAGGACCTGAAAGGCAGAGACGAGATGCAAAGAGACTACAATTTAAATAAAAACCAACCTCCTTTTTTTCCTCTAATTTGGGTATATCTAGTCTAATGAAAAGAAGGACTAAGGGAGACATGATAGCCATGTTCCAATATTTCCGGTGCCTCCTACAAAGGAGAGGGGGGGTGAAATAGTTTTCCAAAGCAACAAAAGGCAGGACGAGAAGCAATGGATGGAAACTAGCCAAGGAGAGAAGCAATCTAGAACTAAGGAGAAATTTCCTAATGGTGAGAGCAATCAACCAATGGAACAACTGGCCTTCAGAAGTTGTGGGTGATCCATCACTGGAGGCTTTCAAAAGGAAACTGGCATTTATCTGGCATGGTATAGGGCCATGATGGCGAACCTATGGCAGGTGTGCCAGAGGTGGCACACAGAGTCCTCTCTGCTGGCACGTGCGCCATTGTCCCAGGTCGGATCTCCGCGGTGTTTCTTTTGTGAACTTCTGTTTCCCTTAGGGGTGAAATCCAAAATTTTTCCCTACCAGTTTTGTGGACGTGGCTTGGTGGGCGTGGCAGGGTAAGGATATTGCAAAATCTCCATTCCCACCCCACTCCAGGGGAAGGATACTGCAAAATCTCCATTCCCTCCCTTCCTGGGGGAAGGATATTGCAAAATCTCCATTCCCACCCCACTGTGGGGCCAGCCAGAAGTGGTATTTGCCGGTTCTCCGAACTACTCAAAATTTCCGCTACCGGTTCTCCAGAACCTGTTAGAACCTGCTGGATTTCACCCCTGATTTCCCTGCAAACAACGAAATAGAAGCTCACGAAAGAAAAAGATCTTACCTCTTGCCCCTCTGCCAGTGTTGGGATGCCCTGCCTTCCACTAGCCAGCTGATTTTTGAGTCTCTGCTGCGCATGCATGCATCTCTGCGCACATGTCAGTGGTGGGTTCCTCCCGGTTCGGCCGAGCCGGTAGCCGTGACAATATGACGTCACCAAACCGGTTCTCCCCCCCCCCCCGCCCTCCCACATTATTCTTACCTTTTATTTGGTCCCACCCCCAATCTATTGCTGCCTCCTGAGTCCCAGCTGATGACTAGAGGGAAAAAAAAACTGTTTAAACTCTTGCAGCGGGGCTTCAAAGGGCCGTCCTACAGCTGATCAGTGTTAAAAGCAAACAAATGAGTCGGGTCGTAAGTGCGAGGACTGGTCGTAAGTGCGAGGACCTTCCAGAAATGACTCTGACCAGCTAGCCACGCCCACCTAGTCACATGACCTCCAAGCCACACCCACAAAATAAGCCACGCCCACAGAACCGGTAGTAAAAAAATTTAGAACCCACCCCTGGCACATGTCTGCACATGTGCATGTTCACGCATGTCCATGAATGTGTGCGTTTGCATGCACACATGCACCTTTCAGTTTGGGCATGCACATGCATGCAGTTTGGGCACTCGGTGTCTAAAAGGTTTGCCATCGCTGATATAGGATCTCCTGCTCAAGCAGGAGGGTTGGACTAGAAGACCTCGGAGATCCTTTCCAACTCTAATTATTCTATGTCCTATGTCTTAACTGCTCCCTCCAATCTGATTTATTCAGCTAATTCTGGTGCCAATATGCCTGCAGATACCCCTTTATCATCTCCAGCCTTCTGCCTCATTTGATATTATATTAAATGCAATATTTGTTTTAAAAAGAGGGGGGTGGGGGAGACAAGCATTGTATAAAGAAAACTAGCCACCCCGGCACCTCCTTTAGTCCCTGAAAAGTCTCTGAGATGTGAATCTCAACATGTCCATTGGAGTTGAAAAAGGGCAAACAAGAGTAGCAAGGAAAGATTGGCAGGTACTGGTCTGGAAAATTGGTACCTTCTAAATAATTGATAGATGGGTAAAACCTCTAAGCAGACATTTTGTAAGAGCACTGACAATGTGTGCTCAAAATTCAAAGGTGCCCTCCTACCTGGCTTAGAGTACTTTATGAAGTCATCTTATCAGGAATGGAACTCAGTGGTGCTTATGCTGGTGTAGACATTCCTGGCCAGTATCCGTTGGGCACTGTTGAGCTTCATGGATTAGTGATCTTGGTCTAGACAGGCAATTCTAGCCAAAGTCACTGGGAGGCACGAAGCATGTAAATTTAATAAATTATGATGTTTGGTCACACAGTCAGCCAGATGTTTAGACTGGGAAATTGGCATTTTGATCCACCTATTGAGTCCTTCCCAAGGACATGGGATAGGCAGATGTTGTTCTCGGCTCCGCTAGGTTGCTGGTGCAGAATCACAGGGAATACACACAGCCTGAGCTCGTTGAATCAATCCTGGTTTATTTTCCTGCTACACAACACTTGACGCCTGCTACTTGACGCCGGATCGCTAATGCATCTAAAGTCGGCGCTGAGAGCGTCCGCTACTCAGCGCCTTTTTATCCGTAATGGTTGGGTGTGTCTCTGTAATCATGTCCAGCTGGAGAGCGTTCTAGTTTGTAATTACCGTCACTGGGTTCGGCCTGGTTGCAGGAGTGTGACGTCACCGTTTCTCATCGACTCCATGATGTCCGCTGTTCTTTTTTTTTTTTATTAAAAAGTTTTATCAAGTATTACAACAATTTTTCCCTCCCTCCTCCCCCCCTTCCCTCCTCCACCCACCCTCCATCCCTCATCCCCCCTCTCCCTGCAACCCCCCTCCCCCCACCCCCCCCACCCCCGGACTTCCCAGAGCAAATACAGGGTATAACATTTAACAAACATAAACTAAAATGTGCTAACTTTCTGTAGGCTCCAAACTCCCTCTTGCTCTTTAACTCCCCTTTCAACTAACAAAACATAATTCAAAAAGAAAATGTTGGTTTCATTCATAAGCTATTTGAAACTTTTTAGTCTGATATTTGTTTTGAATATAGTCAATCCATCTTCTCCATTCTGATATATATCTTTCATTCAAATGGTCCTTCAAATATGCCAATATATATATGTGTGTGTGTCTGTGTGTGTGTGGGATATTCTACAGATAGATTTACAGTCTAAGGCTATTATTTGTGGTCACGTAGCGTAAGGTCTGTCTCTCCTCTCCGTTCAAGAAAGCACGAACTCTCAAAACTTCAGTATTTCAAAAGGAAGCTTTTATTGAGAAGAAAGTGTTTGCAAGACAAAAGCAAAGCAGGATCTAAGTTCCCCTTAGGCAATTCCATTAGGATATACAAACCCATCCCCTCAGTCCGATGTTGAATGAGACAGTCCACAGGTGCAAAGATGTTGTGAAAAGGGCCACCCTGGGAAGGAGGTAAGGAACTGCTCCCAGGTGCTTCTTTCAGGAGGCTTCAGAGCTGAGACAAAACAGATGGCCCTCCCCCTTACACATTCCCCCAAAGGTCAATCAAAGCATAGGGCAAATAGGTGTCAGAGGTAGGCTTATATACTATGGGATTACAGGATATGTAGGAAACCAGAAGAGGGCAATAAGCGAATAAATGGATCCAGGTCCCCCTCCCTGCAGAAATGGCAGTATCCCGATAGGGATCTGACACCTAGTCAACCAGATGTTTAGACTGGAATTGCCGTTTTATCCCCTATTGAGTTTTTCTCAAGGACCAGTAGTCCTCCTTTAGGGAGAACAGTCCTTCTTTTGTAAGTTCTGTCCTCTCTCAAAAAGTGTCCTCCTACATGTCCTCCTTTTCGATATTTGAAGACTAATCTGTAAATCTCTGTATTCGATCAATGCCGATCCGATCCGTTGCGTGTGATGTGACGTATTTGTATTTGACATGATGATTCGTCAAGGCTCGGTACAGTGCGGCGAGATGCGATTATGAGACGCTTGTTCTCCACACAGGAGAATTGTTTTGAGAGAGTGCGCTGCGCGCAAGAGGCTTTGTTTACGTCTTACCGAAACATAACACGGCACACACGCACGTGTCCTCCTTCTCATTGTAAAAAAGTTGGTCACTTTAATCTAGGTATCAGATTGGTTTGATGGTGTTAAAGGTATTGTTCACAAAATCTTGCCAGTCCTTTTGCCATGTCTAATCCCACCTCCACCCCCCAAAATATTGATGGCTCACCTCTTCCATGTGAGCAAAACACATTTAAACACACATTTACGCTCCCACAAAGAGGGACTCCTCAGGGTGCCGTCGGTCAAACCATGTTGACTGGCGACACCCAGGGGGAGAGCCTTCTCTGTGGGGGCACCTACCCTCTGGAATGAATTGCCTCCGGAGATGCGCACGATCCCCGACCTACGTACCTTTCGCTGTGCCTTTCAGACTCTATTGTTTCAACAGGCTTGGCTGGCTTAGAAAATGAGTTTTAATTGGGTGTTTGTAATTTTTAATATAAGGGCCAAATTTCTAATATATTTTAAACTGTTTTTAAATTTTATAGGTATATGTGGTTTTAATATGGCTATACACCGCCCTGAGCCCTTCGGGAGAAGGGCGGTATAAAAAATAAATAAATAAATAAATAAATAAATAAATAAATAAATAAATAAATAAATAAATAAATAAATAAATAAATAATAAAAGTGGGTGGGACTTCTATCACCTGGTCCGAGTAGCCATTTTGACATTGTTGATTCCCTCTGTTCCTTCATAGATGCTCCTATGATCTTAATGCTTTTCCCCAGATTTGTTAGTCAGTGTTACTTGGATAGGAGAAGGAGCAAAGCTCCTATACTGAAATTTTATCACAGTACAATTATGGCTGAGGTTTCTTCCAACAAATTGTGGCTGAGTAGTGCAAGAGATAGCAAATGAAGTGACTGATATTTACATAGAGGTGAGTGCAGAAAAATGTGGCGAAAGATGATGATTAGAAATGGTGGCTTTATGGTACTTCTAAACTGTGTTTAGAACACTGAGATCAGTTGTTAGGCAGTAGCACTAGCACTTAGACATATATACCATTCCACAGTGCTTTACGGCCCTCTCTAAGTGATTTACAGAGTGAGCATATTGCGCCCAACAATCTGGGACTGACCTCGGAAGGATGGAAGGCTGAGTCAAGCACGAGCCTGTCCGGATCAAACTCCAGACTGCAGGCAGTGTTTGCCTGCAATACTGCATTCTAACCACTGTGCCACCATGTTATATAACTGGATTTAAAGGCTAAAGATGAGAATGCCTCTGTATACAGAATGCTGTGGTATGACTAGGTAATTCAAGGCATTTCCATTTTTAATGATCCTGACTTTTCTTCCCGTGTCTCTGCACTATGTTCTTGAAACTGTCAGGTGTAAAAAAATCAGAACCATCGGTTAGATTGCAGCATAGAAGATTTATTCAACCCTAACCCTAATCAAGCATCAGATAAGGGTTCATGGAATTCAAAGGGAGCTGAACTTGGATTGCTTGTGGCCACATAAGCACTCTAAGATGATGATGCATTTAACTCCACCCCCAGTTTTTCTCCTACAGAAATAGTCTCACACACAAATGTTGCTTACTGTTTCATCATGGGTCTCCTCATCTTCCCACCTCACACATATGCTTACTGTCTTCTCTCTTCCTAAAACATACACACTTTGGCCTGAAGCTTTGTTGTCTCAAGTGCCCTTAAGAATACTGTGCAAATTGATGTAAAGGGTGGGATAAACAAATATCTTCAACTAACAAGAGGCATTGAGAGTCTTGAGAAGTTTTGAAGCCTTGACCTGGAGGGTCATGTCTTAGCCTGCCATTGCAATTATTGTATAACATTAAGTGAAGGCATCAGCAACAACTATTGCTGGTAAATTAGTTTCTTATTTTGTATCCTGCTGCTTCAGAATTCAAAATACAACAACAAGATGACATATAAGGGGGAAATGGTACTTTCCTTTCAAGTTGTCTTAAAGCTCTGGTCCAACCAAATGCAAGTCTATCAAACCATTAGCCATGATACTAGTATTGTGTGTGTGTGTGTGTGTGTGTGTGTGTGTGTGTGTGTGTGAGAGAGAGAGAGAGAGAGAGGGAGAGACAGGGAGAGGGAGAGACAGGGAGAGAGAGAGGAGAGGGAGGGAGGGAGAGGGAGAGACAGGGAGAGAGAGAGGAGAGGGAGGGGGAGAGAGAGAGACAGGGAGAGGGAGGGCGAGAAAGAGACAGGGAGAGGGAGAGGGAGGGACAGGGAGAGAGAGAGGAGAGGGAGGGAGAGAGAGAGGAGAGAGAGATGGAGAGGGAGAGACAGGGAGAGAGAGAGGAAGGGAGGGAGGGAGAGAGAGAGGAGAGAGAGAGACAGGGAGAGGCAGGGAGGGAGAGGGAGGGACAGAGGGAGAGACAGGGAGAGAGAGGAGAGGGAGGGAGAGAGAGGAGAGAGAGAGACAGGAAGAGGGAGAGACAGGGAGAGAGAGAGGAGAGGGAGGGAGGGAGAGAGAGGAGAGAGAGAGAGACAGGGAGAGGGAGAGACAGGGAGAGAGAGAGGAGAGGGAGGGAGGGAGAGGAGGAGAGAGAGAGAGAGAACATTATCTTGATGAAGAATATGGAAGCATCTAAGTGGTTTAGAGAAAGTGTACTACTTTCTTTAACAGGATATTGTCTCCTTATCTCTTCTTCATAAGAGATTGTCCTCGACTTTACAACCACAATCGAGCCAAATTTTTTGTTGCTAAGTGATGCATTTGTTAAACGAATTTTGCTCCATTTTACAACCTGTCTTGCCACCAGTGAATCACTGCAGTTGTTAAACTAGCAGCACGATTGTTAAACCCTCTCGTTGTGTGATCTTCTTTGTTTACAAACCGTTGATTATTTAGTTAAAAGCATAAGGTTTATTCGGATAAGGAAGTACCCTAAGACCAACCATAATAGGATACCCGTTTTGTAGGTGTTCTCCCAATATCCTGCTTCTCATTGGCCTAGACCAGGGGTATCAAACTCGCATCGTCACGGCGGCGTCACGTGACGTATTGGGACTTTTTTCTCCTTCGCTAAACCGGACGGGGGCGGAGCCAGCAGGTGACGCATCTGGTCCGCAAGCTGCGAGTTTGACTGGCCTAGATCAATTTCAATATGCTTGTTCATTTTTAATAGTTTCTTTTAGTCTTGGATTAACTATTCTCACCAAGTTCCTCTGCATTCTGTTACACTGACGTGATTGTTGTCAGTAGGAATGACGGCCACTTTAATCTTTGATTCACCAGTACAAATCTGATGTAATTTCATTAAGTGAAACAGATTTGTTCCAGATTTAAATTAATGTAATTCCCTACAAAGCAGAGATAGATAAAAATTGAGACAGCTGCTCACTTATTGATGCAGAACCAGGCATTAAATAAGAAAAAAAAATGTGTTTATTTTCTTCCCTCTTGCTCATTAAAAACATATCACCTACATTACAATAGCATAAGCCCGAGTTCAATCAGGTTTCTTCCTTTGTTTCTTTCTTGTAGAAACCTACTAATTTTTCTTTAGGGCATATCCTGATTTCCTGTTTGCTAGAGGGGGCACCAACCAATGTTTTGAGGAGGGAAGCAGAAATTTGTCTTTTTCTCATCTTCCTTGCATCTTAAATGTAACTTTCTGGCATGGTTTTCTGCTGAATTTTAAATAGGTCCTTTCATCATGTGTCACCTTGTAGGCGTTGTCCATTTCATCTGGTGTATTTTAGTTCACTGGCTACCTCACAGAGGAAAAGTCACCCTTTAATGCAGTCACTTGCACTACTATCTTTTTCACCTTCCCTTTACCTTGACTCTTAACTTAAAGCTTTCTGGATGCGTTTTAAGCAGAGGTGGGATTCAGCCAGTTCGGACTGGTTCAGGCAAACCGGATGCTAATTTTACATCTGGTTCGCCGAACCAGTAGTTGCAAGGACTGGCTGGCCCCGCCCACCCCACCCCGCCCCTCCCAGGAGTCTCCACATGGTCTGTTTTGGATGCCAGGTAAGTGCAGCACCTGCATGGAAGCTCTGGGAGGGTGAAAATCGGGCCTCCCGGAAGTTCCAGAAGTCTGAAAACAGGCCCGTTTCCAGCTTCCAGAGGGCCTCTGGAGACTGGGTGAGGCTGTTTTTGCCCTCCTGGAGACTCAAGAAAAGCCTCCGGAGCTTGGGGAGGGTGAAAACTTCCCTCCCCCGTTGGCACCTATCCCAAAGACCTGGGATAGACAGGTGTTTTTGTTTCATGGTGTTAAAGGTACTGTCGCAAAATATAAGGTCCCCCCCAAAAAATCTCTGTATATTTGTGACGAATAAACACCTTTTCTTCCAGTAGTACTACAGCTGCTGACTCTGGTTGTTCAGCCAACAATCCTGAGCCCTGTCATCAGATGTCCAGGAACTCAGATGCCTAGGACAGTCCTTGTTGACTCGGGCGATGACTAATACAGCACAGCAGCAGTCCCCAACCTTTTTAGCACCAGGGAATGGCTTTGTAGAAGACAATATTTCCATGGACCATAGGGGGACGGTTTTGGTTTCGCTCACTCATCCATTGCTAATCTCCAGCTGTGCACCCTGGTTCCTAACAGGCCCGGGGGTTGGTACCCTTGCAGTAGGGTTTTTTTGTAAATTATGTCCCATCATATTTTTTTTTATGAAAGAAACATTTTCATCTGGGTCCTCTGATGAGACCTGTTGAGTATGGTTGAACTTCTGGCATAGTTCTCATCTTCCTCAGGGCACACAAGTCCCACAACTATATCAAGGTACCGCCTCACTGTTTTATATTTACTTATTTTATTTATTGTATATGCCATCCAACTCACTGTCCCAAGCAACTCCAAAATGAACAATATAGTGGTGATGGGCCAAGCTGTTTAGTTTTTATGCTAGATGTAATTCTTGATCTTTGCTTGGATTCCAGATCTCATTTGCAGGGTAGACTATCCCAGGTCATGTTCTAGATCAGGGGTGTCAGACTCGATTTCATTGAGGGCCACACCAGGTTTGTGTGTTTGAACTCAGGGGGCTGTTGTGTGTTTGAACTCAGGGGACTGGGTGGGCATGGCCAGGGTGGGTGTGGCCAACTCAACATCACTCGTGTTAGGGACGCCTGTATTGGCCCAAGCACTTTGCCAGCAAAATCGGGCTTCTGAGCTCTGTTTTCAGTTGCAACAGCCTCCTGCAACTCTCTGCCAGTGAAAACAGAGCTCAGGACAGCCACCAGAGGCCCTCTTGAGCTCCATTTTTGCTGGCAGAGAGGCACAACAGGCCGGTCCTTCAATGTTTCCAGAGTGGCCCCATGGGCCAGATCTAAGCACCCTGTGGGACAGATCTGGCCTGCGGGCCTTGAGTTTGACACCCGTGTTCTAGATCAGAGGTCTCCAACCTTGGCAACTTTAAGACTTGTGTACCTCAACTCCCAGAAGCTTTGCTGGCTGAGGAACTCTGGGAATTGAAGTCCACAAGTCTTAAAGTTACCAAGGTTGGAGACCCCTGTTCTAGATTAACAAGAGAGAGGAACTGTTAGAAGATATAGAAATACTACTTTTTGTTGTATGCATACTGATCATGGAATAATAACCTGATGTAAATCATTCAAACAAAATATTTTGATGCCTAGTATTTCTCTTACTTCCACCATACAGGAATATACAAAGTTCCATAGAAGTGAATTATTTGTACTGTACTCTACAAAATAAGTGCAAATACTTTCAGAGGCAACCTCTTTCAACAAAGCTTTAAAGTAAACTTTATAGAAAGTTTGCTTTCTTCATCTTAAAATTGCATTCAAAGCAACTCATATTAAAAAGAGAAAGGAAATGCGCTGAAGATACAATGAAAAGATATAATAAAATGCAGGGAAGCAAAGGCAAATATAACCTCAAGAGTCGAAATTCATAAAAAGATGCAATATCCATATCATGCCCACAGTTGTGTCTTATAAAGAACAGAACATAGTACTAAGAAACTTTGGACGGGGAGCTGGAGAATTCGGAGGTTGAATTTAAAGACTAATTTAAAGAAACATACATCACCAGTAGATGCCTAGCCTAGCCTATTAAAGATGATTGAAACCTCATCTAGCTAAACCCATCTCCCGATCTTGAGAAATACTAAAACTACTTTAATGAACATCTCCGAAGAGATCAAGTTAGCATTCCAGGTCCTTTGGGAAGAGATTATTGGGAGACACCCCACCCCGCAAAAAAGAAAGCTTCTTTAAAATGAAGGAAAGAGGAATCAAAAAGAGGAGGAGGAGGAAGAAGAGAAAAGAAACATCTGGAAATTAACCTCTGCTGTCTACTCCCTTGTTCAAATGCTGTCCAATCTTGCTGAAATTCTTTGTCCAATTCCCTTGTCCAATCTGCTGAAATTCTTTTAGCAAAAGAAAGCTCTCCCACCTTCCAAGGACATCTGTTCCATTGTCAGATCACTCTTATCATTAGGAACCTTCTCCTAATATTTATCTGAATTCGGCTTCCCTGTAATTTCCGCCCATCGGTTCCTTTACCTCCTTCTCCCAAATCACCTCCTTCCCATTGGCTGAATATAAAAGCAGGAAGACATAATTTCCGTGTGCCCATCCCAACGCAATGGGAATCTGTTGAATATTCAGAGATTTACATCTTGAGTTCCTGTATAATTATTGACACCTTCTCACCATTGATAGTCTACTCTGGTACAGCTGCCGTGGAACATGTGTACATTATTGTTGCCAGCGCAGGCTGATTGGCATTCATGCATGAGTGTCTTTTTATTTTCTCCTTGGCTGCTGAGAGTAGCTTGGAAACTAAAGAGCTTCATCTATTAGGCGTGACAGATTTGTATTTAGCGGTAAATGGCTGACCTTGCTTAGACTCCCTCATCCATTCCTATCACAACCACCCCTCCCTCTTCAGATGAAAGATTCTGCTTAACTCCAGTTTCCTGTCTGTTGCCTTGGAAACATGGACAAAGCAACTTGGCTAAGAGAATATTTAATAAGGGGATAGCTCTGTTTTAAGGATGGAGGGTGTGTATGCATGCAGGTGCTTTAGAGTAGCCATAGGCTTGAGCAGTTTTGATCAATCAATCAGAATAGAGCAGGAAGGGACCTTGGAGGTCTTCTAGTCCAACCCCCTGCTCAAGCAGGAGAACCTATACCATGGGTAGCAAACTTGCGGTGCAGCGGTGAAATCCATTTACCTTCGCTACTGGTTCGGGAATGGGAGCGTGTGCACCTCTTCTGTGCATGCAAAGAGCCTTCTGTGCATGCGCAGGGGGTAAAAAACGGGATGTAATGATGTCCTGGTGGGTGGGCGGAGCCTCCCACCACTGGCGCTATCGGTTCATACGATCCGGATAGATGCGGTTGGATTTCACCGCTGTTCGCAGTGTCACGTTGCTGTCATGTGACATATCGCAACATTTTCTCCCTTTGCAGAGCTGGGGTGGGAGTGCCTTGAGCATGACGCATCTGGCCCGTGGGCCGCCAGTTTGACACCCTTGCTCTATACCATTTCAGACAAGTGACTGCCCAGTCACTTCTTAAAAACCTCCAGTGTGGGAGCACCTACAACTTCTGAAGGCAAGCTGTTACACTGGTTAATTGTTCTCAGTGTTAGGATGTTTCTCCTTAATTTTAGGTTGCTTTCCCCCTTGATTAGTTTCCATTCGTTGTTTCTTGTCCTGCCCTCTGTTGCTTTGGAAAATAAGATGACCCCCTCCTCTTTGTGGCAGCCTCTCAAATACTGGAATACAGCTATCATATTATTATATTTGCAAGTTCAAATCTCACCAGGCTCAGGGTTGACTCAGCCTTCTATCCTTTCGAGGTAGGTAAAATGAGGACCCGGTTTGTGGGGGCAATAAGCTGACTTTGTATAAAAAAAGAACACCGCTTAGAGGAGGCCGAAAGCTCTATTAAGCAGGTATATACAAAAGTATGAAGGCTATTGCTTAACGCATTGTAAGCCGCCCTGAGTCTCCGGAGAAGGGCGGCATATAAATCGAACCAATAAATAAAATAAATAAAATCATGTCCCCCCCAGTCCTTCTTTTTTCTGGACTAGAAGGAAGACTTTTCCTTCAAAAGGAAGGTGTCCCAGACAAACGTAGACATGGTGAGCATGGTCCCTGGGAAATAGTCTCTTACATAAATATGGTAGTTATGAGTTAAAACATACTTAAATGCTTATGCCAACCCACTTCATTTCTATCGGACTTGTAAACAATGCATAGAGCCCAAAGTTAACATTACACCATAATTGTACTGTCAAACTTTCCAATGAAGTGAGATTAAGGTTTACTTTCTAGAAGGTTTAGGCATATGTAAAAGACTTTCGTGGCTAATAAAGCTGATGTTTTCATTTTTTTCCCCCTGCTATTATATTGGGAAATATGTGTATGCTAGTTAACTGGAAAGTTTGGGCTTGTGGAAAGCTCTTAGTATCATTCACTGTGAATGTTGAAGGCTTCTCTCTCCCTCCCTCCCTCCCTCCCTCTCTCTCCCTCTCCCTCTCCCTCTCTCTCTCTCTCTCTCTCTCTCTCTCTCTCTCTCTCTCCCACTCCCACTCCCACTCCCACTCCCACTTTAGCATTGTCTATGGAGATTCTCAGTCATCCAGGTCATGGTTGTCCCAAAGGTTCTTTTTTCAAAAGGCAATGGTCTTTCTGGTTTTTCTTTATTTCTTTATTATTTCTTTATTATTCAAACTTCTATACCGCCCTTCTCCTTTCGGACTCAGGGCGGTGAACAGCCAAAATAAAAACATTTATACATAACATTACAATTAAAAACAGATTTAAAATAATTAATAAATTTGGCCCATAATTTAAAACTTGTCAATTTAAAATCAGTATCAAAATTTTAAAACCAACCCTAAAATCAAGACAGACCGGCTAACTTTGAAGACATTTTGTTTCTCATCCAAGAAACTTCTTCAGCTCTGACTGGATGGTGGGAATTTTTTTTCCCTCCCACCATCTAGTCACAGCTAAAGAAGCTTCTTGGATGAGAAGTGAAACGTCTTCAAAGAAAAACCAGAAAGTCCAGTTGCCTCTTGGGAAAAAAAAAAACATCTTTGGGTTCCTTTAGAGTTGAAAAAATCCAAGGGCAGTCTTCCTTAAGAGACCCAGCTGCTATCTTAAATGTATCTGCTCTGGGCCCTTTAGTGATGTGATTCCAAGCATAGCTGTTTACCAAGCTATTGCAGGAATCTTAACTTCTAAGCAGGAGATGCAGCTCTATGCCTCAGAGGTTGTCCACTCCTGCTCTACTGATGCATAAGACAGCAATAAAAGATCACTATACCACATCCTAGGAAGCTGCTGAGGACCAGAAGAGCAGTGCTATCTGTTCTGCTGAACTGGAAATCAGTTGGCGTTTTAAATTCCCGTAGTTATTTTTGTCTTGACTTTAGTTTAAGGACAAGGATTTTTAGATTTAAAAAAAAAAAATCCTCTGTAAAGCCATTCCTAATAATAATAATCATAATACTAATAATAGACCTCGGAAATGGAAGTATTTCCATTTCCCAGGTCCATCCTTTGCTAATGAAAGCATTAGCAAAGGATGATGGTTACAAATACCTAGGCATATTGGAAATAGATAGCATCTTGAATGGAAAAGTCAAAGAGTCAATGCAAAAGGAATACATCAGGAGGATCTGCAAAATATTAAAATCAAAACTGAATGCTGGAAACATAATTAAAGCCATTAAGACATGGGCAGTTCCAGTGATACGCTACCCAGCTGGAATCATCAACTGGACTGTGGCTGAATTGGAAAACCTGGACCGGAAAACGCGTAAACTTTTGAATATGTACCACGCTTTACATCCACAAAGTGACAATGACAGGTTGTACCTGCCAAGAAGAATAGGGGGCAGAGGGCTATTGCAAACTGCAATAGAAGAAATCAAACTGCAGAAGAAGAAAAACGAAGTTTGAATGATTGCTGCAGGCTGTGAAAACAGAGAACATTATAAAAACAACAGAAACAAAGGCAGAATATAAGGAAAAACAGTTGAATGACAGATTAAATGGATGGAAAACCAAAGCTCTGCATGGACAACACTTGAAAAACATTGAAGGAAAATGTGATGACAACTTGACATGGGACCATGTCAAGAGAGGTCCATCAAGAAAGAAATGGAAGGTTTAATACTTGCTGCTCAAGAACAAGTACTACAAACTAATGCCACGAAAGCAAAGATACAAAAATCCACTGACAATCCAAACTGCCGACTTTGCAACGACAAAGTTGAAACTGTTTCATACTTAATATGTGAGTGCAGCAAAATCGTGCAAACGATTGCTAAATTAGTCCACTGGTCATTATGTAAAAAATACAACATACCTGTATCCGAAATGTCATGGGAGCACAAATTGGAAAAAGTTATCAAAAATGAGGCAGTGAAGATATTGTGGGACTTTCGAATACAGATGGATCATCATTTGAAACATAACATGCCAGATATCACGGTTTTCAAGGGCCGAAGTATACAGTTTATTGACATCGCTGTACCAGGAGACGCCAGAATCAAAGAAAAAGAACTGGAAAAAAATCACGAAATATTGTGACCTGGCCATCGAAACTACACGGCAATGAATGAAACATGTAACAGTGATACCCATTGTAATTGGGGCACTTAGTACCATGTCCATTATGCTTCTAGTAAGGAGGGAAAAAATAAGATGTTTCTTAATATATGTTCTTCAGGAATATCTCACAGACATACAGACAGTAGCATCAGTAATATATATTTTTAGATTTACATCCTGGATTTCTTCCAGTAGCTCAAGGTGATATATACTGCACTCTCTCCTTCTGCTCCAAATTTTCCCCACTGCAATAATCCTTGAAGATGGGTTGGGCTGAAAGAAAATAACAGGTCCGTGACTTTAGATAGACTACAA